>NW_009725959.1:34897-104878 GCF_000703405.1 Apaloderma vittatum | reverse complement strand
CCTTACGGCGGGGACGTCTCAGCTGGCTTCGTTGCCATTTACTGCTGTATTTTTCCTGCATTTCTGGTTCTCAGAGTTGTAGCAGTTTTGCACACTTTCAGACATTCTTTACCCTCAGAATAGAGCAGTCGCCCCTCTTGCTGAAAGAAAACCTGCCTTTTTCCTTTTAACCAAACTCTTTGTCAAGAAGCCTAAACCTGGTTTTGATGGACTTAATCTGGTGGGAGGCCATGGGAGCGAAACCAGGAAAACAAAAAAAAAAGCTAAAATATGATGTACTGGAGTATCCTGACTTTACCTGTCCCATGAAATCTTTGACAATTGCTCAGTTACCAGAAAACAGAAACAGACACATATAAAATAGCAGAGCGCTTACAAATGTTTGGGAGGACGGGAGTGAAAGGGAAGCGAAAGGAGAAAGGAGATGAAACCGTCCATGGAAAAGACTTTGCTAACCTAGACATGTTTGAATTAAGCCAGACATTTTCTTGGAGGCAGGTTTTCTTCCAGAGAGCCACAACTCCTCTGTGTAACCTGAGTGACAGATGCCAGTTCAAGTGACTGTTTGCTTGGGAGGAAATTGTTTGCTTTCTGTAAAGGCCTGAGTATGTTCTTCCCTTCTCTATATGCCAGCATGTGCTAATGATTAAAACAGTGGACGATGCAACGACTTTCTGGGTGAAATCCTGCTCTCTCTCTGTGCAGCCCGTGCACTGTCCCAGGTGATGGTACAGCCCCAAAGCACGCAGCAACTCGGCGTGCACGTTCAGGCTCGACCCAAGAAGAAAAACATCACTTTTGGATGCGTATCTTGCAAAGGGAACTCAGTGCTGAGAGCTTTCTGGGTTGCATCTGCACCCTGTCGAAGTCGATGGCCATGAGGTCAAACGCGTCGGCGCGTGCCAGTGCCCGCGCTGCCATCCCAGAGCCCTCTGCGGAGGGAGAAGGACACCGCTGCGTTACCCAGCAGTGCTGAAGATTCAGGTCATACAGGCCATCCCAGGGAAGAAAGATGAACTTGCATTTTTCTCCAGTGATGATGGTGATGTCATGATATGGTAAACAAAGTATTTCATCTGTTCTCCTTGTCTTCGCTCGATTCCAGAAGCTAGTCAGGGTTTTCTGCCAGAAAGCTGACTTTTCTCCTGGCTGAGGCTTGAGGGCCCATCAGTGCTGAAACATCGCTGGAATGTTCTGTCCTGCAGACACGAGGGAACAAAAACCTCTCTGGAGGAGGAAACACTAACCCGAGAGCTACAGGCTTTGTTTCTGTACCTGTCAGAGTTATTTATTGTTTCAGGCAACTTCTGAATTTATATAGTGCTCCTGAAAAGTGATGCTGAGCCCTGAATAAGTAGATGAACAGACTCTCAGCACCTCACTGTTCATTTTGGCCGGCAAACGGAAAGCACAGTGATGGGGTGGAAGGTATAGCATCCGAAATTACTGGGTCTTGTAGCAACAGCTAGTCATGCTTTTAACTCCTGCTGATACAGCTTTGAAAGCAGCTGCTTTGAGGGCTGAATATAAAGGCAGTTTGTTTGCAATTAGCTGTTGTTGACTTTGCCAAAATGCCTTGTCCAAACACAACCATATGCGAGTGTGCTCATGCACACACAGTGCTCATACACACGTGCACACATGCTCACACAGACAGACAGACACACACACATTCTGGCATGAGCCCACTCCAAAATCCATTTCCTCCTCTCAGTTTGGTGCAACACTTTTGCTCCCCAATTATCCTTCTTAGGTTTGGGTACCACAGTACTTCTCTCTCCTGTCACTGCCTGATCCTCATGAAAACTGCATTTTTGGAGTACTTTTCCCATCAGTAACACAAACATCAGAAGAGCTGGAACAAGGTCCAGGCTGGTGCCCTCTGCCCCTGCCACACACCCTCTCCTGGCTGTGCTCCCTCGCTTCTTCCTCCTCCTTGCCCTCCACTTGCTGCCGATACTTCAGGATGAAGTGACTCAGCAGAGAGTGAGACTGACTCAGATGGAGCCATCAGCACTCAGGAAAGGGCTCAGACTTCTTGGAACCTCCATGTAGTATCCTCTAACTATGCCTAATATGGCCTTGAATCTACTTGGGTTTGTGGGAACTGTGTGGCATTAAGCTCACTGAAGCAGGAGTCTCAGAACAGCAGTGGAGTTAGCTGTGGGTCAGATATGTGTACAAAGAATGGATGTGAACCCACGGGACTTTGGCACTTCAGGGTCGTGGAGGCCTCAAGAGCCATAAATGCTCTGGGAAATATTCCCAATGTGGGTCTCCATCCTATCTAGAGCCAACCTTCTCTGTCTTGCCAGCAGTTCCCAGTTACAGGGGACATTTGTAAGCAGGGAATCTGGCACAGAAATAAGGCACCACGGTGCTTCTTGTGAGGTTGCGAGATGCAGGAACAACCCAGGAGTTGCTGAGGGATGAGTCCCAAATACGTGCACATTTTCTCACTGTGTTTGCTGTCGGCCATGGATGTGCTGCTATCCATCAGGGAGGTGTGAGAATACCAGAAACTGGCCTGAGTCAGACGATTTTGAGATGGAGACTCTTGTTTTCATAAAATTCTCTGAAACTGGCCCCTGACAAGTGCAGTCCAGCCAAGAAAACTGCGTCTACTCACACATCTTCACATCTTCTGCTTCTGAATGGAGAGCAGACATGTTAAAGCCTCTGTGTGTTTGTGCTTAGGGTGGAGAAGCTGAAGCTAATTATACCTCACAGTGCTTTTTCATGTTATATAGCTGCAAAATAGCAAAAATAAATATATTTCTCTGTCAGGCATGTATGACACCACTAATCCATCCTTAGGTACCTCCTCAATCTTATGCTAGGTCAGTGGCTGGGTTTTTGCCATCGAATTCAGACCTGCTCCAAACACATAGCTTGGATAGAAGAAGTTAATTTAACCTGCTGTCCTACCAAGTGATTTGTCCACATCCTAATTCCCTTAGGTAGGTTCTGCCTCCCTTCAGGCCTTTGGCATTGCCCTGCCTGCTCTGTCTGGCTGGGGTCAGGGCCAGCAGACGGTGCTATTGGACCATCGCTGCGTTTCTCCTGGTCTTGTGAGCGATGGCCAGTGTTGGGCAGAAGTGCAGGCTTGGACACACTGTGCTGGGGTTTATTTTGGAGGAGGCTGTTACAAGCAGCAAAGGGATTTCTTCTCTTCCTTAATCTCAGTGGTTAATAATTGGGTCTGGGACAGAGTTGGTTTGCCCTGATGTTTCCAGAAAGCACTGATAGCCGGCATGCAGACTATGACCCTCTCTCTCAAGGACTTGTGTGTACAGCACGAGATAAATGTCACCAGATCTGCAGGGTCCACTCTGCTGAAAAGCAGCAATCTCTTGTACAATAGAAGAAGGGAGAGCTATTTTCTTGGCATAATGTCACATTAAAGTAACCCTTCCCTTTCAATAATTTTTAGTTACGCAGCAGAAAACAGAAGTAGAAGAGTCAAGGGGAGCAAGAAAAACCTCTAGATAATATTTTGAGTGGGTTGGGCCTTTCAAATTCGAGCTGAAACGGGTCCAGAGTGGGAAGTCCCAAAATACTCAGACTGAAAAAAACCCTGGAATTTATTAATCAAAGCTATTTTCTTTTCAGGAAAAATACAGTTAAAAATTAAGCTGTATTGAGTAAGAGTCTCACAGTCAGCCAAAAGCATGAAATGAACCCTGTGATGCTATTTGAAGTATGTAGGTGGCATGTGTAGACACTTCTATTTACATTTCTACTCTAGTGAGTTTATAAAACAATTAAGAGATGTGCTAGAAATAATGAGATGAAACATGGTCAATGGATAAAAAAGTTGAAATTGTTTTTAAGAAGAAAAGAAAAGGAAAAATATGTAAGCAAAGGAATGGGTCCCTGTTGAAAACTGATGGAAGCTCCATCATTTGGATCATTTGAAACCTGCCTGCACACTTCAGTAAAATATATGTTAAGGGAAACAGCTGTAGGTTCATTACCCCAGGGAGGGGCAAGATGACCTAATATATCTTCTTAATTTCATTTCTAATTCCTATGCTTCAAATCATGTAGACAAACCTTGAAATATAACTTACAGTTTGCTAATTCCTTCCTTTCTTCCTGTCTAGAGAGAAATGTTGAGTTGAAGGCAATTGCCCAACATTTTTAACTATTATTTTTAGCCTGGTTTCCTAAGGAAATGAAGCTTATGTGAACACAGTGTCACCGTGTCTCCCTGCCAGTCCCTTCTCTTTCCTCTTCCCCCAGGAAGTTCTTGGCCAAATTTCAACAAGACGTAGGATAGGGCTGGGAACTGAGTAGATATTGTAGTTCGTCAAGATTTAAGGGTAAAGGAAGCTGTAGGGAGAAGGAAGTTCATGCAGCATCATTAGACAGGCTCCATTGAAGGTTACCCTAGATCTGACATCTACAGGTTCACAGTGGGCTCAGCGTGGGGACACGAGCCCAAGGAAACTGGTGGCCTCTGGCACCAGTGGCCTCTGGCAAGGGAGGCCCACGGCTGAGCTCAGATGTTGGCGGAGATGGAGCTGTGTTGGGCCGTTTGGCTGCAGTAACTGGAAGGGCAGCGCCTCGCTGGTGCAGCCCTGCAAGCGCTTTCGCGTGGCCGCCTCTGCTGTGCTAATGCTTTCCTTCCCGTTTTTATTGTCTCTCTGGGGCGTGCTGGGGTGAACCGCTGGCAACGAGGCTCCAAGGAGCAGACCTTTGTGGTTCTCACAGGGGGCTTTTTCCCCTAACTCCTCCTTTGAAGTACCCTCACCCCACGCCCGAGGAAGCTGATGTCATCGGAGGATGGGAGGCTGTGGCTGCTCTTGGCCAGTTCCCACCTTTGGAGGAAGGAAATTCCTTGGGGCAGTGCTGTTTATCTGTTGTCCCCCAGAGAGCTAGACCGAGAAATGGTGTGGCTTTCTAAAAGCCATGGGTTTTAGATTCTCCTCCTCGCCTGTCCGTGCTCTCTGCGGTTTCATTGTGCAGGTGGCTGCCTGGGGACAGCTCATTGATTGCAATGTCAGAAACCTGAAGCCTGGCTCCTTAATTACTTTTACACCTTGCTGGTGGAATTTGCTCTGCAGAAACACAAAGCCTCATGCAAGCCAGTTTCTGTGGATTGATTAAGGAAGAAAATCCCAACAAACAACCCCCCACAAGATTAGTGAGGGCAGTGAGCCAATGCAGCTCTGCAAGAAGGAAAAGGTGGGACTTGCTGCTCCGGAGGATGCGAAGGAAGGGGCCCTGGCCACAGCCTTGCAGCCCTGTGAACCAGGGCACTGAAATTGCCTGTTGTGTGAGAAGAGCGCAGTGACCAGAGCAGGAAAGACAGGGAGGGTCTCAGACCGTCCTGCCTGAGGGTACCTGCACGCTACACCAGGCTGCAGAAAAGGACAGGGAAGAGGAAGGCATCTTGCCCCAGCAGGTGCCTGTTTCCAGTGAGTGCTAGTATATACCTGGCGGGAGGTGGCTCAGATTTACCGCCCCTGTAGACAGCTCTGGCTCTGACTCTGGGGCTGGCTGGGTTGCAGTCAGCCTCCTGATTGCAGTGGGTGGAAGCCAGCCTGGCAGAGTGTGTTAGGCTCGCATTCAGCAAACTTTAGGCTCAGTAGCAGTGGGAAGGCAAATCGCGCAGCCTGAACGCGTGTGTCCAGAATATCTTGTCTGCAGTCTCCAGGTAAAACCGGAGAGACCCTGGTTTGGTTCTAGGTTAAAAGGAACATTTTCTGCCATCACATCCCCCGAGCATGTTATAGCTATGACCTTGGGTAGCAATCTCACAACCCACTGTGCCCACAACAGGCAGAACCAGAAGCCTTGAGTTCCGACTATAAAGCCCCACACGAAGCAGAAGCTTGCCATTGATCTGGGCAGTGGGCTGTGCCAGAAAGCCAGGAATCACTGCGTGTTATCACAGAGTGACCCCCTGGCTGGGGATCATCTCTGACAAGAAACTTACTTTGCAGTGGAGAGGCCACACGTCAGTCAGGAACGTGCTATCTGACGGGCCAGCCTCTGGCTCAGAGCAGCCAGGGCTTTTCCCCCTTCATCATGCTGGGTCATGGCAACCTTTTAGATACTGAATAGTCGGATCATTTCTTTAGCTTTCCTCTATCCCAGGTAAAGACTTCAGAGAATTCAGCGTTAAGTCTCTCCTCTCCAGTGGCAGGAATGTGCTGACACACAGATACCACTGGATTGGCAACCTACGCTGGAAACACAGTTATTCAGGCCAAGAGGTTTCTTTTACTGGTGTAGTTTATTGGAGCTACACAAACAAAATTAGCTAGACTAGAAAGGAAAAAGAAATCCTTCCTTTTGTAGCACTGCTTCCACACCAGGGCTTTTTTCTGGTGAAACTCTCTCTCTTGTAGGGATGATGTATTTGTTTTTTCACACTCCTAAGCTGACATAATTAGGCTTGCAAAACTTCCTTGTGTAGACTAACACTATCAAAAAAGGGGTCAACTTGCTTCAGGAACACTTCCATGCACCAGTGAGAATTGCTGTTGCCTTGAGTTAGTATATTACATGTGTTTTCCACCATTGTGAAAGATTTCCCAAAGTGCAGGAAAAAAACAATCCTAAAAGCTCTGTTTTGTCAAGTCATTTTTGTTGATCATTATACCTTGGGGTGTGTGTGGACCTCATTTACAAATTGCCATAGCGTAGTGATTTGTGCATTGGTGAAACAAGTGCGTGGAATTTATTTGCAGTTATTCAAACAGATGAAGTGTGGAAAAAGAATTTTATTTATAGTTATTCAAACAGATGAAGAAGTGTGGAAAATCAGAATAACCTGATTTCCTTGTTTCAATATATTGATTTAGATATGTCATGTAAAAAAATTAGAACCAATTTGTTGTTCTAAGGAGCATTTAATCAATGTGTTTAAATTATACACCGATGTTCAGCCTGACCAGGTTGTACAAGTAGGGATTTTTATTCCTTTTGCTGTAATACAAATACCACTGAGGACAAGCGCAGTAGTGAAGACACGTAGCAGTTCACATCAGCAAGGGAAAATTAACCATATCGGGGTCCGGTGCGTTTGGTAAAGCAGTTGTCACTTCGTGTAAGGGTCACAATAAGAGTGTCGTTTCTGTGAAAGGTGTCGAGAAGTCACTTTCCACATAAGCTGAACCCCTCTTGGATGTTCTTCACCCAGTTGCATGACTTGAGGTTTTCTGGCCAGTGAAAATGGTTGACTCTAGTCAGAGCCCTCCAACCATCACAAAGGATGGCCCGGATTGTCATTCCCATCCCTCCATGCCTCCTTTCCTCTTGTGTGACCAAGCAGGTCCATGAAGGCCACCAGCAAGGGTTCCGAGGACCACCACTGGCACTCCACGGTGAGCAGCATCAAGCTTAGAAGCCATCGCCTGGCTTTGAAGCTGAGTGCTCAGCCTTTGTATACCATGATAGAGAGAATATTTAGATAACGTGCTACTGGATGGAAAAAGTTTATCTCCTCCTCCGCAGACATAGTTTCAGACTAACTAAATTATGTTCAGCGTGGGTATTTGGGCTCAGTTCCGCAATACCGCATTGCACCCCAAGGAATGGTGCTTCCCAGTTGTTATGATATTAATCTTGGAAGAAAAATAAGATCCTTTACAAAAGATCAGTTTAGTGCATCTCCTTTGTCTTGGCAGAATACAAATTGGAGCTGCAACATCTGCTTTTCTGAAGGGGTAATACTTTTCCACTCTTGGTTTTCTCTGGCAGCTACATGCTGCCTGAAAGGCTGAAGTCAAGTACTTGTCAGCGGTACCTCTCACACCGAGCAGGATAATGGGCCTTAGAGGTGAGCTCAGTATTTCAAAGTGCTGGGCAGATTTTAATTATCTTTGCCATTATTGTCCTTAGCCCACCAAAGAGTGTGGATAAGCCGTGGGGAGAAATACCGACGCACGCAAACACTTGCATTTGGCAGAAAAAAGCATTGTTAGAAGTAGTGGCTGAAGGAAGAATCCCGAAAAATTCAATGGGAAATGAAACTTGAATGCTCAGTAGGGATGGGAATTAATCACAGGGGGAAAATACCAAGGGAAGTGCTGGCTTTTCTCCATCTCTTGATGTTTCAGATGAAGATAAGTTGTTCTCCTGTAGGAGATGGAGAGATATATATTGGTCAAACATAAGCAGTTGGCCTCGATTCAGGCACAACTGAGTGAAATTCAAGGTTTTTTTATTATAAAGAAGCCAGACCAGACTCTTCTTTGTAGAGCTTTAAGCTCTATAAATCTACGATGTTAACTATTTTCCCTACTTTATCTAAGGAAAAACTCAAACTGGCAGGTGATACAAGTTGCCCAAGGCCATATAAGAAATTAATGGCAGCATCAGGAATATAGCTCAAGATTTCCTGGCTTTCTGCATAGTTCTCCAGTTGTGCAGCCCTGTGAGATGCTGATGCAGGGGTGAAGCTGAACCACTCACTCTCGACTCCTCCACACTGCAACTGACTGCTGGGCCCCTGCTTAGGCATCCTGCACCCCTTGCTTGGTGCTGCATCGCAGCCCAGCACCTGAAAGTGAATTTTCCACCATCATTCCGGCACTGGGAATGCTTGTGCAGCTGCCTTGGCTCTGAAGGCTGGAACAGGGACCTCAGGCTCTTCTTCATGCAGGGCCGTGTAGGCAGACCTTCTCCTCCCCGTGGGGTCACTGCCCAGCACCCTTGGGGCACTCCTGCATTTGTCGACAGGAATTGCAGGAACAGGCAAAGGTCACAGCCGGGATGAGGGGCTGCTGCTGGGAAAAGTGAAAGGGTGAAGGAAGGTCTCCCTACGCAGGTTCAGATACGGCCAGACTGGAGTCATGATGCAAGAAAAGAAAGAAGAGACTGAAAGCGGTGGTAAGAGCCCTGACCCTGTGTCAGCAAAGCGGTTGAGCATTGCTGAATCCTGTTAAACACAGTCTTTGTGCTACACAGGGGCTAAGGGCTTAGCTGAACCAAGGCTTGCGTAAATGGAGGGCTGTGCATCATTAAAGATGTTATTTTTCAAAAGTCACCTATAATAGTGTAGATAAGACCAGCTATTTCCTCAGCATAACTAGAAATAAAATATTTTTTTTCAAGAGAAATAAAATTCCAAATATATAAAAAAAAATATCTACCAGGAAACTCTATCAGGAAATTAGACAGACAGGATATTTTTGTGCTTGTGAGCTGATTTAACCCATTAATAGCAATTTGCCAGCCAAATGCATCTCAGTGCTGTCAGGCCTGGATGCCATCAGAGACGAGCAAAAAGAGAAGCTATGACTGAGGTCTGCCTGTGTTTGGGCTTCAGTTCAGCATGGCCATCTAATACAGCTGCTGTGCTGGCTGGGAAGTGACTACCATGTTTTAATCCTGCGGTGGAAACATTTCAGCATTAAGTGATGTTGATGTTGACTGTTTTTTCACTAGGGTATCTGATATACAGCCAGCCCCGCAAACATTTAGCTCTCTTTATGCTACCTAAAAACTTACAGGCGCAAACAGCAGTTGCTCGTGCACGTATGAGAGTAGGTCTTACCTTAATATATTACATTTGGATTTTTCAGGTTGAAAGTAATGCAAGGTGTTATCAGAGGGATCTCATCTCCTGTGTTGTGCAGGGACTGTGTTTGTACAAAGAAGGCAGCTTTTCTGTCCTGCTGGGGTGAGAGCCAATCCCAAATCCAAACAGGAATTTATATCTTTTTAAATTGGTTATATCAAGTCATGAAGCTTTGAATAGGGTCCTTCAAAGGTTTCTTTCAAGCGCTTTCTTTGAAATGCAATTCTCCCCTTCCTTTTTTCCTTGAGGTTTCTATTCCAAGGTACCTCTAATCTTCAGCAGCTGATAAGAGAAGCGACAGGGGAATTTCTGGAGGGGATCTCCCAGCACACAGGCACCTGTGAGAGCAGCAGGTGTGACAACCAGGAATCCCAGTCAGGACGGGAAGCTCCTCACCTGTCCCCCTTGCACAAAGGGGAGAAAAAGGTTTGTAGCCCTTATCTGGGAAAGGGACAGGCTGCTGGTGTGTTCTCCTGCTCACTCGTCTCTATTTTTCACTCCAGAACATTCAAATTCCCAGCGGAGGCTCCCAGATCATGACATTTGAGTACAAGATATTTGAGGATATTCTTGTTCTTTAAAGGGTTCTTTAGGTGTGGAAGGAGACTCCCTAGGTACTTGGCTGAACGATGGGGAAGGTGAGGAGAGGTGTCAGGGCCTCGTGTGTGGTGGTGGAGGGATTGAGTGTTGCAAACTGGGCAGGAGGGAGGGCAGACAAGGGCTGCAAGGTCAGGAAGAGCCTGCTTGAACTCAATCCTAGTTCCTCAGGCTTTTAATGAATTCTACCTAACTCATTACCTAATGACTAAGAGAAACTAGACCTGTGGAAGTGGAGGATTACTGATTCTTTGCGTTAATCCTGCAGATCTGTGGACATGTGTCTCCATAACACTGCTCAGCTGCAGTGTCCCAGGCTGGAAGAGGGCAGCATATCCTCACAGGTCAGGAAATGCTGTCTTGGGCTGGAAGCTGCAAAATAAAATTTCACAAAGAAGCTATTGAAGGCCCCTATTTCTCAGTCCTTTTGGCAAAAAAAGGGACAGCTTTCTGTGAGCCAGTTATACAGCAAGAGGGTGGTCGGCCTTTTTTTTTTTTTTGCTTCTTAATTTAAGAACCAGGCAGAAAAAGCTAGTGAGATACGGCCTGAAACTGCTGCAATGAAAACAGAGAGCCAGTTGCTTGTGGTGTGCTGTGTTCACTCTGCAGCCTCTGTCAAGTCATTTTTCTTCTCCTTCCCATCTCTACATATAGTAACAAACCAGGCTCAAAAGGCAAGACATAAAACCCTGTTGAAAAGTAACAAAACAGATGCAACCCTGTGACATGGATATGGTGAAATTCCAGCAGACGTGAAGCGAGGAGGGCTGCATGGCTGTGAACCTACTTGGCGACGTGGTGGGAATGCCACCATGGAAATCCGTGGCTACCTGGGAACCATCGCATGGAGATCCAAAAACTCCAGTGCTGAGGCAGCTCATTCTTGGTAACCTGTGACGAGTGGTGACAGGGATTCTCCTCTTACAGCTCCAGTTGCAGTGATGGTTCCAGCACCACAGTCTAGCCTGTTATGCCCATCACTGTCTTCTGCTCCCATCAGATCTTTGGGAGACAGCACTCTCAGCGACAGACAGCACTCTCAGCAACAGCAGTGATATATTCTGAGTTAAAACTTCCCCCCACATTGGTCTGATGGAAGTTGCCTGGCTTGAATTCCCCATATTTTCACTGATGTGAGGTGCGGTGAGGCCACCAAGAAGAGCGCAAAGAGACACAGCAGAAACCCACAGAGTGGAGCCAGCTAGGGCATGAGAAGGCAGACAGCTCTGAAATGAGCCCTGCTGTTGGAGAGCTCACAACTTGGAGTTCTATTGCCTTTCTAAGTGGAAAACTATTCATTGAAGCAATAAATTAATGGACTCGATAGAAGAGATTGTCTGTCAGTGCTGGCAATGAAATATAAATGGAAATATAAGTGGCATCATCTGGGCGAGGGCAAATTTCCAAATCTGGACTTGAACTTTTCAGGAACAGGAAAGAGGATTTACTGCAGTTGTATTTGAAAAATAAAAAAGCATTGGCTCATCTAGAAGGGTCCTGTTCACTTTATCTGCAAGCAGATGTTTTCCTAAGGAAAAACTGAATTCCGCCACAACAAGAAAGGGAGAATACCTCCTGATTATGGATATCTTCAGAGGAATGCTGTGAGCACTTGCTGCACTCTTCCTTGTGGCCCAGGCAACAGTTCTTGCAAGTGGCCTCAGGACCAGGCATGCCGAGCGATGTGTCCCTCTTGTTTTAGGGAGCAGAGACTTTAGGAAATTGCACCCATGCCTTTGGTGGTGAAAAGTAAAGGGAAAAAAAAAGTAAAGGTCATTTGTCATTTTTTATGTTGATGCTGTCACTATAAGTTAGATTTTCATTTGTTGATAGTTTAGAAATTAACTAGTCCCTTTCTAATTTTTCTCAAATTGGGATTTGCCAAACTGAAAAATGGGACAAACTTCTCTGATCCTGATTGTTTCTCTGTGAATCCACTGAAGCTCTCGTTTGCTTACTGCATGTCTGGAGACAAAAGAAAAAGAGTGGCTTGGTGTGTGGGGAAGTCACATTTCCTATTCTCGGGTGCCACTGAAGCTTGAAATGAATTGTATTATTTGATGACAAAATAGCTTATTATCCTTTACCCATCCCAAGCTACACTTCCCCAGTTCTTGGCAGAATAACCAGACATGTCACGGGCCAAATAAGTGTCAAAGCATTACCTTTTCTTTCAAACAACTTTGCCTCGACCCTGTTGTGTTCAGGGTTTTCATTTATTGCTCTTGAAGCTGAAACACATTCCAGTTGTGATTTGCAAGACCTCCCGCAAGGTCACAGCCAACTCACGGTGCTTGGGTTGGCCTGCGGTGACCCCAAGGTGTCCTAGGGTGGGGGCCTCCCGCTCCCTGCTGCTGGCCTGGGCTGGGGGCTGTCGCTGCAGATAAATCCTGACTTCACTGAGAGGGACTTCTTCGTCTTAGCAAGAGAGAGGAATGTAGGGGTTTGCAGGCGCCTCTGCCATCACCTGGTTCATTTCTTGATGTGTGTGTTGGAGACAGAGGGTGGACAAAACGTGTGTGTCCCTGGGACAGCACAACATGGGACGTTTGTGCCTTGGGGAGAGGACAGCAGAAACGATAAATGGGGGCTGCAGTCCTGAGGAGGAGCGTTTACAAACCATAATGAGGCTCTTGTGTTATATTCCTCTGCGGGATTTTTTTCTCTTAGATAAATGGAAAAAAATAAAGAAAGAAATTATTTCCCTGATGATATCATTCCTCTCTCAATCCTTTAAGCTCACCAGACCTAAGTAACGACACTGGTGTCTATTAAAAATAAATGGCTGTTTTTTCTGCTACTGTTCCCTCAGGATAAATTCAGGCTTAAAGCATAAAGACAACATAAATTCCCTTCTTTAATGTGAGCATACTAATGGCCTGATTTTCAAAGGTCCAAGTGCAAACAGGAGTGAGTACCAAGGAAAACTCAGCTACAAATTCCTGTTCCTAGAAACACTTAACGCAGATGTCATTTCAGCCAGGCTCCTGGTGTGCACGGAGCTGTCACATCCCTGGCTGTTAGTGGGACTGAGCTTTAATCCCTCAGCAGTGGCTTTACGGGTAAGGTGTATTTTGGCTGTGTTAACTGCTCAGCTGCTGGGTGCATAAGCAGAGTCCTCTGCTGCAGGTTGAAGTTTCCAAGACCTGCCTACTTAGGCTTTCCTGCCCACACTCATCAGGCAGGGCAGAGATGCACTGAGCTGTGCAGGTTGTCAGCGTCTTCCCAGGGAATCAGCTAGAGAAAATGTTCTTGTAGCTCTGGAACCCCAACAATGGAATGGATTTGTAGGAAAACCAAACGCATTGTGGTTAGTTAGGTATTTAAGATACCTTGAAGGATTTTTTTCTTGTGCACTTGCTCTTTGAACCCACATAAACTTGTTTTTTCCTACAGCATCCCATAGCAAGGCGTCCCGCTGCTTCCCTGCGTGCCGAGTGCCGAGCTGTCTCTGATCTGAATCTGCTGCCTGGAAGTCCATTATAATATTACTCTTTTCATACTGGAGAAGGTGCTAAGTTTCCAAGTTTTGGGCTAGATAACAAACTCTGGGGTAAATTCTGCATGCTTAAGTCATAGTTAGAGGTTTTTTTCTGATAGTCATGCTGCATCATCAGTTTGGTGGGCTGAATAGAGGAATCTGAGTAACTCTTGTGACACAGCAGTGTTCATATTTCCCAATACAGTTTTAGTTTCTTTTTTCTCACAGCAATCTCTGCTGAAAACAACCTTACAGTCTGAGAAGTAGCTGTAGTTGCTCTGAGTAACCCATCTTCAGAGTGCAGGGTCAGGAGAACATCTTACCACAGCTGGTGACTGCAGACAAATTGTATCCAAATATCTGGTCACCTCAATCCATTCTTTCTCTTTTGCCTATGAATCATATCTTCATTCCCATGCAGCTACTTCTTCCAAACCAGTCCTGACTTTGGTGTGTTGAAATGCAACACAGAGACACAGCATTGCTGGAGCTGGAGGAGGTTCCCCGCATGATTCCTCATCAGTGGTCAGTGATGTGACCACCAGCACAGCCAAGGACCATGGGCTTCTCCTTGGGAGACCCTTGGGCTTTGCTGGCACTGAGGCACTGTTGAGGTTTAACCTCCAGGGTCTTTTCCATCGCTGCCTCTCCTCTACCCTACTCCCTGCAGCACACTGGCGAGGTTGCTGCACAGTCAAGGGTTGAAGTGACGCTGCTGATGGGAAGTGGGGAACTGCAGCGGCCTCTCAGGAGTGAAATATGGCTTTGTGTCTGCAACGAGGTTAAAGCTGCTCCCCAGCAAGAGCAACGGAAGGAAATGCCCTGTAGCTAAGTTTCATTTCGGTGTTCAGTATGAGAACATGTGCAACCCATTACAATAAAGCTCTTGCTGGAAAATGCCTAACCTATGCAGTGTAAAACCTAATTAAGAGATTCCTTAAAAAACAAAGTTACCAACCAGTATCAAGGAGTGGATAATGAGAGGCTGCTTTGTGTAATCCAGCCCTTTATCTTTAGGCCTTCGGGGTGTCCATGGCCAGGGTCTGTCCCCTTGTTGTTGCTGAGCCCTTTATTGTAACAGCGAGCCCCTCCGGCGTAAGAACAATTCAACCGTCTCTTGTAAAGTTGACCGACTCCACTTAGGTTTCCTAACAGATACAGCTGCCAGTTCCTCAGAGAGATCACCTTGGTGTGACCTTGAGGATGGGGCTTCTGCAAGTGTGCAGGAGTCTGTGTCCAGCCCAACCAGGCACTGAAGGCAGGACCCAGCATACTGTACCCGGGCTCAGAGGGGGATGGAGATAGCGTCACTTCCAAAGGTGATTTTCCCCACCAGAGGAGAGGACGACAGGGAGAAATGAGAATGCTGGAGGTTGTCTTTCTCTGAGACCTCCCCCAAGCCCAGAGCCTGCTGTCTGCTGCTTTGCCAGCTGACATTAGCTTCTTCAGCATGGGTGGAAAGGGTGCAAGGCCCTTCCCCAGCACCTGCAAGACAACAGCTCCTGGGGGACATCAGCTCTCAGGACTGTCCTGGAATGGCAGAGTCTGACCCTGAGCAGTTTCTGAGATTATCAGGCAATAGCTGTGCAACCCCCCTCCGTGACCTGCAGAGCATGTGCACCGTCCCTGCAATCATACAGAAGCTATCCTTTACAGTACCGACACTTCTCCAAAAGTGTAGACCGAATATCTTTCCCCATCTCATGCAGGATGCTTGGTGACATCAAGTCTTCATTTATGTTTAATATTTCTGTCAGTGGGGCTGGGCCCAGTGCAACAGCCACCGTGTGTCCTCATGGACAGACCCCATCCAGTCAGCTCCCCGCTCCTCACCTTGTCCCCCTGTGCTGCTCTTCAGAACCTCTGAGCGACTCCTTTTCTCCTTCACAAACCAGACAAAGACACTCTGAAGAAGCTGGGTTTTGATATATAGTTTAACACATCCTCAAGCCCCATCTGAAGGAGACAGGTGAGATTTACTAAACTGGAACTTCCTTGGGACTTTATGGGTGGCCATATGTCAGAGACTGGCTGCAGGCAGTGAACAAGCACAGGGGTTTTTTGCAGTTCAGGTAACCTGCAAACACTCTTCTTGCCATTATAACATTATAAACATTATAACATTATAAAAAGTGTTTCCTGTTGTGGTCATGGCCATTAACAAAGGGTCAAAACTAGAAGCTTGCTGTCTGTATGTAGGAAAAGCCAAGAGGAGCAGAGGCCAAGCCTCTGTTATCACTGTCTGCATCTCCCCCCTCAGCCCAGCAGCTGAGCCTAAGAGCTAAACTGAGTTTTACAATATATGTAATTAGTCGTTTTTATGGTGTGCTCATTTGCAATATTCTAGGTAAGGATCTGTCAGTGTTTCCATTATATACTCTTCTGTTTCCAGGGGTTTATAACCAGGCCATAAAAACACACTCTAGGGCAAAGCTTGCCACATAAATTCTCAGCAGAGAACCTGTTTTTGTTTGGTTTTGTTTTGCTCTGACACTTATAAATATGACTTTTGAATGTTCAGTAAACATAGAGTTTTGAATGTGCAGTAAACATAGAAAAATTGAGGTGGCTTCTTCAAGCATATGTTTAACCAGATTTCAGTTTAGAAGAGGCATCTTGCAAAGGTCATTAATTTCTGTGACGTTTGGATAGCCTAAAAATGAGAAGTTTACCATAATTGAACCGAAAGACTATCTGTAAACTAGCATCTGGATTTAAAACTGTATTTATTACATGAGCCAGGCTGCAATCGCTGACTCTTTCTAACTGCTGAAGGGCAGTTACATTGCTCTGCATTCAGCTCCGACAGTGCGTATGCAGACTCAGACCCAAAGGCTACATCCAGTGCTTGATTTTATACCTACGCACCCACAGAAGGGGTGAATTTTAGACAAAATTTAGAAACAGAAGGCTTGGTAGGTAGATAGAAGAATGGAGTTTCAGTGGATTTGACCGTTCTAAAGTGCCTACAGGGCTAATGATCTTCACTCATTTTTAGCGTGATTTTAAACAAAATTGTCGATGTTTAAGGTCTCCTGTAAAAAACAGGATATGGCACACTGCTGTTATTCTGTAAGAAATGCAGTGCAAGGAGTTTTATAACCCAAAAGCATTTTATGATTCTATGATTAAAACGTACCCGTCAGGCAACATAAGCAATTCTCTCACTCAGGGGTAGCACTGCTTTGTAAAAAGCTTTCTGTGCTTCCAGCAGTTAGAGGGGGATGAGCTGTGTCTGGCCGCTTGTCACCATGCTGGTGGTGTGCTGAAAGTTGCCCTGACACATCCAGGAGAGAAACCTCTGTTCAGGGCAGCCGTCCTGCTGCCGGAGACTTCTCGTAGGGGAGACACCAAGTGACTAACTGGCCTCAAGAACTCAAGATCAGTTAAGAACATTTTCTGTGTATAAAAGGCCAAGTTTTGCAACCTTTTCCATACATAGAATCTAAAATTCTGATTTATCTCCCTCAAGAGCAAAGGCTACAAAATCTGCTCCTCATCTTCTTTTGATGATTTTGCGGTATGTTTCTCTGATCCTCAGTCTGATCCTTTTAATTTCAAAAGCTTTAATCAAAACCTCTTAACAATACTTACTGCTTTTGCGGTTTACGTTTAATTCTGATTGATTTTTTAAAAGGATGGCTGCGTTAAGATGCTATGGCTTCTGTTTGAGTGATTCATTAATATATGCCTGGGATGGCACAACCCCAGTCAGACTGAAGCTTTGTGTTGACAGACCACTAAAATAATACCCTGTGTGTGACTTCCCAGAGAGTAAACAGAGCTTTTACCAGTCAGACCTTAAACCCTTATGGTATCATGCAAGCGGGCTCGGTTTAGGAACTCATAGGTGTCACCCGGAGCCGTGTGTCAGATGGGGCTGCAGAACACTTGCTCAGTGTTTTCCTGCCGACAGCTTCGAGGTGGAGTTTGGGTTCTCTTTGTCTGGGCTGAAGCGACACATCGACTTCTACAAGAGTGCAATTAAACTAGGGGCGAGCTACAGCCACATGAATTAAAATCATAGGAGCTGGTTTTCAGGTTTAATCACGGGATTAGTGAGGGAGAACTTCTTCCGCAGGAACGCCGCCGTGTCAGACAGAGGAGAGTGGCTGCATGTGATTGCGTTTAACTGAGCTTTACTAGAGGCAATTGGCTGGTGTCTCTGAGAGCTGGTCTGCTTGCTGCCCTGAATATATAAAAAATGTTGAGTAACTGCCTTATTTTTATTTACTGAAATACAGTTCCGATTGCAAAAGTCTGAACAATGCAAAAGATCAACAGTTTATGCAGTTTAAAATCACAGCTTCTTCCTTTCACCAGGGCTCCAAAGAGTCACAGCATCTTGACAAACATACGAGTCAATTGAAGCTGTATTATCTTTTCAAAATTGGATCTTGGCATTTGTTTCTCTACAATCAAAAATATTATTAATTTCCTCCAAGCTCCTGTCTTAAGTATCTTTGCCAAAAATCATGGCAGACACGGAGAAGAAAGTAGATTTACTTAGATCAACCAAGACAAAGACTTTTTTTTTTCCCCAAGTCCAACAGTTTCATGACAAAGGAGGGGATAGCCTGGATGCAGATCAATGTCACATTTTAACATGGAACTGAAATAGATGATAAACAATTTTTAAATGGGTTAATAAAAATGCTCATGAAAGTTTATTTTCTTTCAGCCTTACAATGATAGGAAGGGCCGTTTCAGGAACTGCAGGAGAGAATTTAGGGACTCGGTGTATGTAAGTTAACGAAACTCTCTTTAGGAGCAGGTTTCCTGCCCATCCCAGATAGCGGCGTGTCCTGCACAGGGGCAGCCCTGCGTGCCACAGACGTATGACAGGGTACACAAAGACGTCTTTTCTTCCATTTACAGGAGGATTTTGTGGCCTATCATACTGTTATAACAAAGTATCTGTCACTCATGGTGCAACTGTTGTCTTTATAGAAACACTCAGCTGTGGCCCTTTTATCTCAGCTGGCTGGCTCGAGGGCTCTCTACAACTCTTTTGCAAAGCAGAGTGCTATTTAAATCTGTCTCTGGGATAATGAGGGAGAAGGAGTAGTTCCTACTAAAAGTTTTCTAGTGATTTTGGAAGAGAAAAACCCCTCAAGTTACTCAGGAAAGTTTTGTGTTTTCTTTCTGTCTCTTGATCTCGATACTTGGAGGTCTCTCGGCACCTTCACACCTGAGTGCCCTTAATGTTCCTATGACCAGAGCTGCTTGGGCAAGTGAACACTGCTGCAAGAGGGCTCAGATCATTAAAAAACTATAGTGTTCATGAGGAACTGTCTGTTTCTGCCAAATGTAAAGGTTATTTTTAAAAGAAAAAAATATTTTCTTTAAAAAAATGTTTTACTTTGAAGAGAGATCTGAACATTTTTTACAAAGGTTTAGAAACTTGAGGCGAGGAGACATTCCCTTGCAGCCATTGCTGAATGGCAAACAATTTTTAAAAGAAAACATTTCTAAATAGATGTTTTTTCTTTTCCAAAAGCATTAATGCCATAAGTTCATGTGAGAAAGGATTTGGCTGGCTTGGAGTGGGGCAGATTTGGAAACAGTCTTCTCCAGGTAATCACTTTGAAGTCTCTTAAAAGTCCTGTAAAATAAGTCAGTCTCAGCCCAAATCCCAGAATAACTTTGTCCACATGAGAAAAAAAAAAGTGATCAAAATCAGTGCTCCTGCTGGCTGTCCCTGAAGAAAAGTCCCAGACTAAATGAGCCATGAAAACTGAGCTCTTTCACCATGCCTCATCCAGCCAAGCATTTCACCATATTCTTTAGCAGAGCACTGGGGAAGTTTGTTCTGGGTGTACCCAGAGTACTTAGATATTTGTAACTGTCCAGCCAGCCCCTTTCAGGGAGCCTGAACTCTCTCTATGGAAGAAAATAATTCCCTCCTGTACTATACCTAATGGCATGGACCTGAAAGATTGAGGGAGCGTTGCACACTGGAAGAAAATAAAAGGATGAAAAAGCTTTGAAAAGACGTTTGTGTAGGATGGTCTCAGGTATTTTTGGCTTCATCTCATTTATCCATGACATGTCACTGCAAAATTCTTCATCATGCCCCTGCTAAAATACTGCTCTCCTTCAGATTCCCTTTTCCCCAAAGGAGTTTTCATCTCTTTTTCAGCTCAGTTGCATGAATTAGTATTCAGATAATATATCTATTGGCTAGAGCAGGCTTGCTTTCTTCTTCATCACTTTTAATAAGGATCACTCTTCGTCCTTTGATAGACCAGCTTGTTACATTAGGGAAGTTGAAGGAAGCTTGAACTTCCTTGCTAAGCTTGGACAGGGAGACACAGATGCAAAAGAGGCAGCTGACTGTGTGTTGGATCCTCTTTCTTCCTAAAACATGAAATAGCTTTTGACTGGGGCTTCCCTTCTGTGCTGACTGCAGCCGCTCTAGAAGCAGCACCAACACACAGCTGCACCCTTGAGCAGCGTCTCTGCCTGTGCTCGGGTGCACCCTGCCTGGCCCTGCCATTTAGCCTAATTAGTCACCCTTGCAGACCAGAGAGCTGTCACAAGGCTGACGGGAAAGCTTCAGGTGCAATAAAAGATTAGTCTGGGAAAACGTCCTGCTGGCACTGTTTTCTGTGAAAAAGTTCTTCTGAGGCTTTGGGAGAGGGAGCGGGAAGCCTCTCCCTGGTCGCTGGGTCTGGGAGGTGAGAACTGATGTCCTGTTTTCTCGGTGACGAGGCCGCTCAAGGGAAGCGCTGGGGAGCACCAGGCAGCTGGAGCGGCAATCGCGTGCTCCTGGTAGGAGCGAGACAATAAAACTTCCTCCCATCTCCCAAGCTCCACAGCTTTTTGATGTCAACAACAGCAGCAGGAGGCTTCAGGCACGTTCCCGGCAGCTGATCGTATTTATCAAGTTCATGTTCCTTACTTTTTCTTTCTTTTTTTTTTTTTTCCTCTTTCCTTAAATATCAAGGTCCAGGAGCCACAAGATGGCCGGGTTCCAACTCCGGCCCCTTTGAGCATAGAGAAATGTGTGCTGGGGGCTGGAGCAGGGACATACTTTCTCCATGTGAGCCAAAGAACAAACAGCAGAGCCCTCCACGGGGACTGATTGTTGACATGTTTATGATGATGAAGTGGGGTAGAGCTCTCAAAGGGGGACGTTAGAAATGAAGAAGTAAAGTGTGGCACTGCTGAGGGCCTATATAATGCTAAATGTTGTAGGAAACTGCAGTTTCTTCCTATTTGTGACCACTCCGCTGAGCTGTTAGAAAAGTCCCTTCCCAACCGTACATCACATGTTCCCCATTTGGGGCTGTAGCTGTAACAACAGCAACAACAACCCAGCAGGCGCCAGGAGTACGGAGTGATCAGGCTGAAGTTACGGGGACTCTGGCCATAATTTATAGCCCTGCTCAAAAAGTGTGAAAGATGTGATGCTACGTGCCTGGAAATCCTACCCAGAAGACAGCTTACAAACACTAAGTGGGGACTGGAATACCGTGGCCGACTGGGGCTTGCCATTTCACTTGGGGTCACGGGGAAAAGCACTTCATCTTCCTCTCTGTGTACACTTGTGTGTTTGCACCGTGGGATGGTCCCTGGCTCTCCTGCCCAGGGTCAAACCTCCCACCTGGCATTTGAAGGAGGAGGGAGGGTTAAATTCTTCCCCTCGGTGATGCACAATCCTCTATCTGCAGCAGCCCCAACAGGCCACCCCTTATGTGGGCCATGCCTCCCCTGGGACCAAGCTGCTGCAGAGCATATGGCCTTGGTGGCTCCTCATTGCAGAGCTGATCAGGCTCTGGGTGCTTTTGTCAGTCTCTGCTGGCCTTCGCCTTGCACCAGGCAAGGTCTGCGGCTGAGGTGTCTGCAGGGGAGCAGCAGCTCTCCCTGATTTCTAGTTACACCCTTCGGGATGGTGAAATAGGGGATCAACGCAACTTCAGCCAAGGAAAG
The DNA here is from genome assembly GCF_000703405.1 of Apaloderma vittatum. Classification (NCBI taxonomy): domain Eukaryota; kingdom Metazoa; phylum Chordata; class Aves; order Trogoniformes; family Trogonidae; genus Apaloderma; species Apaloderma vittatum. Next base: position 83,330 of record NW_009725959.1, on the reverse strand, counting down.
TGAACCTGTCCATACCTAGGTCTGGCCAGAGATGGTCAATTGTGACAGTGCCCAAGACATGATGGTGTAAGAGTTCTGGATTAGTCTTGGCTTGTGTTTGGTCAAATCAAAAGGGGAGAAGGAGAAAATTTGGGTCCATTTGCTCTTGCCTGTGTAGACCTGAGTTTAGATAAAGCAAGGAACTTCTGCAAGAAACTCTTAATTCCTTCTGTTGGGCTATCCACAAGCTGAGCAACTTTAACGGGTGTGTAAGCTCTAACCCTCAGCCTGCTCAGTGCTGCAAGAGCTGAAAGAAAGCAGAAATGCCTGTTCACAGGCCACGTCCTGCAGGATCACTGGAGCTGTTATCTTCCATGAATCCCGCCGGCTGACTCTGAGCACACCTTGTCTGGAGGCAGAACAGCTTTCACTCTGAAGAAAAAAAAAAGAAACCATCTTTTTCAGACAATATTTCAGTGTCTTAACCTGCTGTGGGTTTCCCTCTGGGCCTCTTGAATGTATGAGGTGGGAGTTGATGGCTTTGCCTCAGTCTGAATTCTGCTGCTACTGTGCTGGGGGTTGTATGTGCCTTGCTGGGACGATAGGCTTTGGGACTTTTTGTTCCAAAAGATAGCTTGTTGGGTTTTTTTTCCCCAGAAAACATATTTCTGGGCTTTTTGTCCCTAATAGAAGATTTATCCTCTCAACAATTAAATAGAATTGTCTGTGGTAAAAGGGATTGCTGGGGAAGGTGGTGTCTCTCAAAATAACCACTACAGGAGAACTTGTAATTTTAGTACATCACAGGGTGGTGCATTTTCCCCAGAAAGCAGAATAAGCTTTGGCATTTTATCATTATTGTAGTGTGGTAGCACCTGTATTTCTGTCTTTTGGTCCACCAATATGTTATATACTTCATTGATAACAGCATGTCTGCCTTGCTGGAAGCCGCTGCATTACTATTTCTTATCCCCTAGCTTCTGGCCCCACGGCAGGGCTCCTGAATTTCCCATTTCTAGCTTCTTTCATCTCTTGAATATTCCTGAGCTATACTGACTCGAGGCTCAACCTCATGACCCAACCTCCTATCTGATATCAGCAACCATCATGTTGTGTCATTTCAGTCCAGCTCTCTTTCCAGATTTGTGCATGGGGAAGCCCTAACAAGCTCACTGTTTCCCTGTGCTTTTCACAGCTCACCAGTTTTATGATCCTCTGCAAACTGTAGCCTTTCTCTTAGACCTTTTACATAGACCTTAAGAGATTTAGACCTAGATTATTTACAGATTCCTTCACCATTTAAGAAACACAACCGCTGAGATCTCTGCACCCTCTGTTTATAGTCCTGTCAAGCTGAAATCCTCACACACCTGCCTGTATGAATGACATTTTCAGCTGTATTTCCATGCCTTGCTGAGTCCCAGAGGTACACAAGCGTCATTTGCCACGTGTCCAACGTCTCACAGGAGTGGGATGCAAGGGATGCAGACCTCCCACAGGGTGGCAGAGGGTGTTTTGGCACATCCATGTGTCAGGCCAGGAGTCTGTAAATCCAGAAGTGGGGCTGCAGGATACCTGCCTGGCTTTGCTTCCTCCGACCCCACTGGTGTGGTGGCTCCATGCTACTCTCTGCATGTTTTACGTTTCAGACCTGAAAGTCACCAAACAGAAAATCTGACAAACAAACCGCAGAGAACATCTGATCTGATCAGAAAATACGTAAGCCTGTTAGTGAATGTACGCAGGGCAAAGGCTAGCATTAATGGGGAACATATTTGTTATTAAATCCCATATCCACATAAACCAATCTGAAACAGATGTGAATGTTAGTGATATTAATAAGTGGGCAAGCTCCAGGGATTCTGAAGGTACTGCATGGAGGGAGAAGGGGCAAAGACACATCTTCGCTGCCACATAGATTTTACAAGGAAGGACTGCATTTTTATAAGAAAGGACTGTACCTTGCTGTGCGTTCCTTGCTGGGACTGAAAAATGCAGCATGTAGAATAAGGAGAGAGGAGTGCTGGATTAGAGCGAGGACGGCTGCCTTTGGGAAGGGAAGGATGGTGGCTGGTAGGTGAGTTGGGCTGAAAGAAAACCAGTTTCTCTGTCCCTCTGTCTGAGTGCAGCTGGGCTGTGATGGAGCGGTCCCAAAAAGTCCTGCCATGGCCAGGAGGGTGAAAAGCTAAAGCATACCCAGGGAAGATGGAGTTGTAGAGATGTCAGAGGTATTGCTTAGGTGTAAAAACAGTTTTCAGAGAAATGTTGCTCAGTCAAATTTACCAATGTTTTTCACTACTTGCAGATTTTCTGTCCTTTCTTTAAAACACGAGGATTCTAGACCTTTGCAGGACAAGGTTGCTCGGATATTTTTATATCTCAAGCCCCTGTATTTTCCCCAGCCATCTTCTCTGAAACAGCTGAAGCTTTTTTTTCAGCTGATGGCTAAAAGAAAAGAAGGCATAACAAAATATTCAGCCCAAGGCAGACACTTGGCATGGAAGATTGCAGCCCAAGTGGTTTAAGTTTAATAAAGTTATTAGCAATTGAAAACAGGACTTTATAATTGGAAATGCTTGGCAAGCTTAATAATAGGTTGTGCTCCGAGCTCTGCTTCTTAGATGTATGCATGTACAGGGATGTGCATACAGCCAACAAAAAGACATTTCTTAAGATGCTTCTGGCTGGAAACACGTACAAATGCAATGGCATGCCGATGTCCTGTGCTTCCAAGACACTGCTTTTTAGTCACCTCTTGCTCATCAACCTCAATTCTTCAAGTTTTGGTTGTCCTCCTTCTTCCAGTTGTAATTAAAACCAGACTGCAAATGCTTCTTGTCCTCCTTCACTGGAACAAAACACCGACTTTTCTCAGGCTCTGAGAATTATTACGAAGAGGAGAATTCACAATGGCTTCAGGGAGGCACAAAGCCAACTTCCAGGGTGCTGGGAAAATAGCAGAGATGCTTCGTACCTCTGCTTCCTTCTTGCATGTTGCAGTGGGAGTGGGGTTGACTTCAGTCTCCGTGCATGTGCTTCTGGCCCTTTGCATGACTGTGTCTCACTCGGTGAAGATGGCACCTTTTTTTGGTGGCTCAACCTGACTGGACAGCACCTTTCGGGGTAAGAAGTGTCCTTGCTGGGCTGAGTTGGGCAGCCTGTCTGCTCTTGGCCTTCGTTAGGACTCTTTGCAGGGCTTGCTGCTGCCCCATCAAGCGTCCCAATAAAGCTCCAACTCCTGATTACCACAAGCCCCACTGCAGCCAGGAAACGACGTCAAGTTGAGTCATCATATTGTTCAAATTACACCAATATGAAAATACATGAAAGCCACAGGGAGCCAGCATTTTGCCTTCTATATAAAATAGGGTTATGACCGTATTAAAACTCACAACAAAACCTACCAGCTTTTAACAGGAGATGGTGGAACAGAGGGCTTAAGGGATGCCGAAAAAGCCAAGCATTAAAATAATTACGTCTGAAATAAGGCCCTGCGTTTTCTTCTGCTCAGCCTCATTACGTCCCCTTCTCCTGTCCCCCTCCACTGTCTTTCATTTTGGAAAGGGGAGAAGAGCAGCTTTGGGCTGGGGCTGCTGTGTCACAAGGGGAAGAAGGGTCAATGTTCTTCTCCTCTTACAAAGAGGAAGCTGGGATATCCTGATGTACGTGTTTACATGTGCCACTGCAAGGCTGGACTTTGGTGTGCCAGTGAGCAAAGTTCATTGGAGGACAAGTGTCGTGCCCTTCGCAGACACTTTGCTAGTTCTCTATTGACTTCCAGTTAGATCTCGTTGTTGCTAAATCTGAGCTGGCTCATGATTTCAGATGCTGCTGAAATCCCTTGAGAAACTTCCTGCTTCTTCTTCAGAAGCAGAGCGGCTTGTGCACTAGGACTTGTACTGGGTATCAATCATTTGTTTTTAACTCTGTCTCCAGTGCTCTGGTATGCTCACGGCAACGGATCTAAGGCAAAAAAGACCTACTGAAAACCAAAGCGGAGCCTTCATCCCTTTCAGGCTTCTTGTTTGTTTCAGTGTTATGAATGGTGTTTGCATGCTTTTTAATCATCTCAGCTCAAGGAGTTTGAGCCCTTTGCTGTTAGTAATTTTGATATATTGCTACCATGCTACACACTGAAAGTATTTCTACTTTCTTACCTCCACATATGTATGCAGTCAGGAACAATTACTGATGTCAATCATGTCTGCTTGCTAGCTTGCTTTTTTTTTTCCCTGTTGGTCATGCTGTAAATCATTTTCACATTTACAACATTAAGAAGGCGCTCCGAGCAATCACTCATGTGGTCAACAAACTGTTACTGCTTCTCAAGTGTCATGGGTCACTACTTAATTACTGGATTTCACTCCCAGTTAAAACATTAATCTTGTCTCCACCACCTTTCTTTGGGCCTCTCAGTCCAGTATTTTTTATGTTAGACACATACAATTCAAAGTGCTGGGTTTTTTTAACAGCAGCAGAGGTTCTGTAGCTGGGATTTCTGGGCTTGATAAGCAAAATCATCCAGCAGAGACTTTCTTTGGATGGAGTCGCTATAAGCTGAGCCTTTCTGCAGAGGTGCGTTTTTCAGAAAGAGACAGAGATACTGAATACAGCAAAAATAAGTACTAAAGGAGTTTGATAGTAATGCTGAGCTTGCACAGGGCAATGCCACCTCAGCCACAGGAATTCCCCAAGCTTCATCCCACCAGAGGATTATCGCTCCCTCCTGCACACTTGGCAGGTGCTCTCCGCCGCTGCCTGAGACGAGGATGGGTATGAGCACAACAGGCAAAAAGGCAAGGTAGCCCTGGAAAGTAAACACTAATTTATGAGTCCAGAAGGTTCATCAGGAGTTGAACTTGCCTGTGAAAGATTACACACGTCTCTGAGAGGGTTGGCTTCTGCTCTTACTTACTCTGCCCTCGAGCGTGGTGGAAGCACACAGCCCTTGTGGATGGCAGGGCAGCATCCGACCCCTCCCGTCTGCTGCTTGCATTGATGGGGATTCATAGGTGTTATATTAGACAGAGAAAGGCTCCCCTGTTGTTCCTCACGTGAAATTGCAGCAAAAACGCATTTAGAATTAAAAGCACGAAAATGGAACATAAGGGCTACAGAATTCTAACAAAGCGTGTTTCATAGGCCACATCCACAGAGCGTTCATGCAAAATGCCACGTGAATCGCACTTAATTTACTACAGAATGTATTTTGCTCTTTCAGAAAAAAAAAAAAGAAAAAAAAAAGAAAAAAGGGAAAAAAGAAAAAAAAAAAGAGAAGCCTGTGAAGGACAAGAGCTTTGCTGCATGTTAGCTGTAAAAGTTCCACAAATGTGGAATCTATTAAAACCATTATTTGTTTATGATGTGAAAGTGATTAGTCTGTTCCAAAAACAAAAACATGAAAACTCTTAAGCACTGGGACTTTTCAGGAGAGTAGCCACTGATTCTTGATTAGAATAATTTATATAATACGACTCTTTTTCTATTATATTTTTAATTACCGTAGCACTCAGCTGCATTAGCCAAAATTGGTGTCCTCTTGCACATTCATCTAGAAACACATTCCCTGCTCTGATGAGCTTTGAAGCAGATAAGAGCTGGATGCTTATCCCAGTTCTGCAGATGGGAAGCTGAGGTAAAGAGTCACCGTTACTCGCCCAAGGTGGCGGTGAAGGGATTGCAGAGCAGCTTGGGCACCTCGGCTCAGCTCGACTCTCACCTGGAGCCACCTGGCTGGACTGAGGAAATCAGAACATTTTGGTGGCGTGAGTGCAGGGACGTCCATGTGGCCCCAATTACAGACCCAGGGCCTCGCTTTCACTTCCTGGACTGGATACAATAACAAGATGCTGGGATATTTGGGCTGCGTTCACTGCAGGGAATATTTTTTCTTTAAAAGCAGAAGAAAAGTCTGTTCCCATGTAAGATACCAAATCATGGAAACATGGGGACTTGGACTTGTTCTGTATGTAGAAACCTCTCCCAACTTTGGCTTCTTAGCACCTCGTTTCACGACGCAGCGCCCTTTTGATTTTGACATCTTGCTAGAGTTCCTGTACTTGGTGGCTTTTGAGGGGGTCCTTATATTTGCTGTCCCCCTCCCTTACTGATGCTCACCTGGCTGCTTGGACAACTTCATGGGTCTACCTACATGCAAACACAGAGTCTCAACGTGTTCCCTGTTGTTGGGACCTCTCATGAATTGTTTAGAACCCAGGTCTGCAATGTCTTTCGCATCCCAGCCTGCTCATCCTTTCCACTTGCTGCATGTCCTACCCCAGAGCAGCTTCTCACCTTTGAAGGATGGGGCTTTTGTGATAGACTGAGCATGTTGAGCTGATGCCTGGGTCTGGGTCACTGTTGCAAATGCCATCAGTGCACACTGGTGTCAGTGGGAGGAGATTCTGGTTCTGCCCTGATGGTCAAAACAAGTATTTTGAAGTTTAGTAGCCTGTTAGGGCTTTTGCCTTTTTAGGCAAAAGAGCAACGAGACTCTTCAGGGTTTTCTGGCCTATTAAGCCCGCTGTGTATTTAAACCACAGTTGATTTGGGGTACAAAAATTAATCAGTCATCTTTCATTACCCAGGAAGAGCCATTGTGTCTGACTGCTGTTTTCTCTGCTTAATTTGCCTGCTTGTTTTAAGGTACTGGTCATTATGGGTGTTGGACTCAAGAAGGACTATACTTAATTGGTCTCGCCCTAGAAAGGAGGCTTTTCTTCTCTTATGGAGGTCTCTTCTGGAGAAGAGATAATTAACAAAGCAAGGGAAAACCAGTTCATTTGAGGAAATTTTAGTAGTTAGATTAGATTGAGTACTGAACTGGTACAAAACAGTTATCGGGCCAGGCCATTGCTATCTCAGAGAACGAAATCCCATAAACATCCATGAACTGTGCAAGCTCCATGCTGAAATCAGTTAAGGACTGTTTGCCTGTATGTTGATTGTGTAAGGCTGTCACTGACCCTTCTAATTTACAGCCCAAATTTCCTCTCAGCCCGTGCAGATCCCTATGCTCCAGTGCTGTTTTTTTCATTCTTTTTTTCCTGTCACTGGCTAAGTGTGGGGATTGCAGACACTCTTCTTGGAAACAGGCCATCCTCATCTGGTTTCTGCTTCCTCTTCTGCTAATCTCACAGTTCTTCCTTTCAGGTGTTGCAGTGTGAATTTACCCTCCTTACACGCTCCTGGTCACAACACTCCGGCACAGTAGTGTTTTCACTTTGCTCTGTCTGCTGGAAGGGAGATTCAGCGCTCCCAGGTCTTTCCCCTTCAGTGAGGTTGCGCGATATGTTGCTTCACACCTTGCACCACAAATTTCTGTGTGCTTTCTATGACTTCTTATCTTAAGATCATCCAGTTCATGTTATCCTTCTTACTCTCCTCTTTGTTTACAGTATCTCTGAAATTGGGATCATCAGCAAGTTTCATTGGCACATTTCTTATGTTACGTGCCCTGGTCATTAATGCAAATAGCCAGCAAGATTCCTAAGACTCAGCACGGAGGAGCTCCATGAGTAATTCCCTTTAGTCGAAGAATTTCCTTTTCACATAATATATTTCCTTTCAAACAAATCAACACTTTGTGTACTTTCCAAATCTCATACAAATTCCTATTTTTTTTCCTATAAGAGCCATTTTCCACGTGGCCATATATGAGATGCTTTACTGAAGTCCAGATCAATTCAATTTACTCCATGTCCTCTAGGAAATCTCTAGCAAAGAAGCCAGATGAAATGACTATCTGTCTTTGGCAAATCCCAAAGTTATGCTCTATCCCAATTCCCGTATATACTTATGTCTTTAATTACTCTTTCCTTCGACTGCTGTTTTAAAGCTTTGTGTGCTATTAAAAATGGTTAATGGCAACTGATTTTACTTGCTGCTTTACAGCAAGCTATTTATAATCTTTGTCCAAAAGTGTATCTATCTTGATGTCCAGGACACAGCTGACACCTTTCTGGCATGGAGTTTGCAAGCTGGTCAAAGAGCAGATTGGAGAGCCTTGTTGGATGCTGGTCCATGGTGAGGAGAACCAACAAGTCTCCAAAGGCATCTGGCCCTGGCGAGGTCAGGTCTGAGCATTCAGAGTGGGATCTTGGGCCACAGAAGGAGTTGGAAAAGCTGTTGTTCACCTCAGTGGTTCTCAGTCAAATCGTGGTGTATGGGTCACGTTTCTCCACGGCACTTTGTGCCCAAATGAGCAAGGGAGGAGTTTTATTTCTCCCTTTTCTCACTTGCCCATCATATGAGAAGAAATTAGAGTTGTTTTACGCATTCACTCCCTAAATTATTGTCCTTTAAATGGAGTTGAGTGGATGTGAAAGAGAGAAGTGTATTGCCATGCTTTTGCTTCTGCTTCGAAACACAAATTTTGTCTTATATCCACATCAATATTCATACCAACTCAGGCACATGGACACAGCTTTATACAAATCATCTGAAACATCTGCCTGAGTTTGAAATGAAAGAAATGGGTAGTTTGTCCAAATACCAGCCAAGAAAGAAGAGGAACGGATAAGATGGGTAAAGAATAAAAAGAGTCTAAACATACTTGCAGGTGGAAAACTGAATGCAACAAGAGAAGTGGGAACCTATATGGAGTGTGGCAACAGGAGTATAATTAATAGATCCAACAGGAAGGTGTGGACTTGATCTGGGAAAGTAAGCAAGGAGAAGAAAAGAAAGAAATTCGTCTCTTTACTGAGAGAAGAAAATTCTTCCCAAAGGGTCTGGCATGGAAAGAGGCCTGGAACGGATGAGAATCTGGATCTCCAAGTGAAGGAATGTATGGGTTGAGAGAGAGAGAGATTTAAGGAAGGGGAAGATTTACTTCTATATCACAGATGGGGGGAAAGATAGCAAAAGAAGTTCTTAATACTTTGGAATATTTCAGGCTAACAGAAAGAAATTTTCTTGATTTAAAAAAGAGGTCTAAATGCAAAGTGTTCTTTTGCCTTGCCCATAGGGAGAACTTATTTCACTCTTTTTTGTTAGAAGTTTCTATAAAAAGGAGTGGGTGACAGGTCCTACTGGTAACGTGAGTGCTGGATACCTGCGTGGATGTCTTCTTCCCACAGCCAAGGATCTGTCTGCCCTGTTAGCCTCACAAAGATGTTGATGCTGATCTGCTACTAATTTCAGGGGTGGCAGATTTCTGCCACATACTCCAGAACGCTGTGGTGTATCTAGCATGCGGTCACAGGGGCCAGACCCTTAAAGCATTACTGATGTTTCTCTCTGCTCTTTGTTTTGCTGTCTTGGGGCTCATGCAGTGACCAGTGCTGAGTGTACCATGCAAACATGCCATCTCAGTTTTTAAATGTAATTTTAGTTCAGCTGTGCCCATTTGGAGCTAACTTTCTGCTAATAACCAAGTGATAATTTTACTGCTCTGGAAGCCTGATGAATGTTAATTTCAAGGTCATGTAGCTACATCTGGAAACCAAATTTAAAAGCTGATCAGGCAAGTATGGAGTTTGGAAGCAATTTGACAGCTGCCCCAAACAAGGCCAAACCCAAACACGACATAGATGCTTTGACTGATCACAGCTACATGACAGAACTCTCTGATGCAAAGAGTAAGCTCGCACGTGATGCGTTCAGACTGATCTTCATGAATGTACCACGAGGGGGAAGAAAGGTGAAAGGAGGCCCATAAATCACATGTTGCTCAGCACCCACTCAGCACTACAGCAGAGGAAAGTGGGAGCTCGTTTTGGGGCTCAGCCTGCAGATGGAAACAAGGCAACCATGCCTTTCATCTCCCCTGCTTGTGGGAGGGCTTCTGGGGCTGGGTTTGCAGAGCGGCACCTAGCAAGAAGCCCGGTGGAGCCTTCAGCTGAAGGCTGGGTTTGGCAGGTCTCTTCGGAAAAGCCCACAGCAAAGAGCTGAGTGACCCGTGGCATTACTTGTACCTGTCTTCCCTGTGCCTGGCTCCTGTGATTCTCCCTTAATCTGTGTGTAACCTCCCCAGAGACCTGATGTGGGGAGGCACCGGAGTAAGAGCGGCTGCGCTTTGAACACAACAGCATCACTGCTTCTGATGGGAGGGTGATGCTGCATCAGGGCTGACAGTGAAAACAGGCTTTTCTGCTCAGTCTCTCCCAAACTGACGGCATGAGTTTCTCCCAAACGAAATGAGCCACCGATCTTTTCTCCCAACGGGGGCTGGATGTGGTCACCAGTAGCTTAATGAATGGATGATACTACATTTGATTAGAAAGGACGAGGGGAAATGGATTTAATTTGCGCCAGGGGAGGTTCAGGTTAGATATTAGGAAGAATTTCTTTACTGAAAAGGTTGTCAGCCATTGGAATAGGCTGCCCAGGGAGGTGGTTGAGTCACCATCCCTGGAGGTGTTTAAAGAGACGAGTGGATGTTGCATTGGGGGACATAGTTTGGTGGGTTGATAGGGCTGGGACAAAGGCTGGACTCGATGATCTTCAAGGTCTGTTCCAGCTGAAACTGTTCTATGATTCTGTGATTCTATGATTTTCTTCCCATTGTTTTGATCCCGGATTTTCCATTTCCCTTCTAACTTGTGCCTTGTGTGTTCAAGTAGAAGTAGTGAGTGGTGTCAGGCTGGGAGAGCCTGAAGATGCAGCACCACGAGGAATACCGTGTCCTTCAAGTGGCTCGGGTCTCCAGCCCTGGGGAGGGAGCTTGGCTACCATCCTCCTCCCTCGCCTCCTTTGCAGGAGCACAAACAGAATTTAGGAAAATGGTAAAGGGCAGTGAAAAGCCTCTCCTCGGTGCAGTTCTGCAGCATCAGACTAAATGAATGATGTGTGCCTGTGTCTGTGGTGCATTTGTGGGACTGAAACAGGTTCCCTGGGGTGTGTCCATTTTGTTCCAAGCAGTTCATAAATCTAGCAATTACTAACAAAGGATATTCTGTTAAATGAAAATAATATCTGAAATATAATCTCTATAAATGTGGTTCATTTGGCCATTAATTTTATAGATTGTTGAAGTAATTAACAGTGCATAAAGAGAACTTCCTCTAATGCAAATGTGATCTTTGGCTGAATGGGCCTTTGTAGTGACCTCTAAGTGTTCTAGAGTGGAACTGGAATTTCATCTTACCTTTATTTCCTTATTTTAGTATTTTAAAGTGTTTCTAAATGATTTTTTTGATGTGCTGGCCTTTACCAGCTTTACTTGTTTGCTTTTGTGGGTCCGTGTAAATCAAACTGAAATTAATAAATCAGTCCTTCTCGAGGTAAATTATTTAAATATTCAAATATGTGAACAAACGCTGTCTTACACAGAAAGGCTGTCACGTTATCTATAGTTAGACAGAAGCTGCAGCATGATCAAGTTATGTTTTGAGGTGATTTCCACTTCATTTGGTTTTTTTTTCCCCTCTCTTCAAGCACTCCTTTTTTCTTTGGTTCTCTGCATGGCCAGTCAGTAGCTAAAAGCAGTTTAGCACTGCAGCACAAATGAAGATCTCCATTTATTCTGGCTGTCTAAAAGTTATACTCTCCCAGTGGGAAATCGGCCAAAGACCAGAACATCTCCTGCGTTGCTGCTGCCGTTTGATCTCTCCCCTTCACCTGTAAGCTCTCTTACCGTTTCTATTTACACAGGCCTTTTGCAACTTCCTAACTGTCTACAGATGAAAATTCCTTCTGCCTTTCTTCTTGGAGATTTTAGTCCTTCTACTGCCAAGAAAAGTTTCGCTTTGCAAGTGTCAGAAAGATGACAACGACAGAAAAGGCGGCACAAGCAAACAGAGTAGTGCAGGCACTTCCCTGGGCACAACCTTGCTCTCCTCGCTGCTCTGGGCACAAAATGGATGCTCCAAACAGGCCATAGGAAATGGGCAGAACCAGGCACTTGTATTTCCCTCCTGTGGATGGAGGAAGAACGACGAAGGACGAAGCTGGACTCATGTTTTTTCCTCAGCAGCCTCTAACTGTGGATTTCATATGGCTGTGCCAGGATTTTCTTGCTGTGCAGATGTTGCTGCTCTCGTGGCCTTCTGAGAAGAACACACTTAATAGCAATCGGTGAGCCAAGGAGTTGTGTGGGTAAAACTGTATATCAGAGCCGTCACTTGATTTTTGTGGAAGATTCAAAAAAGAGTAAAAAGCCCAGATCCCTCTGCATTGATGGTGGATTGTCTGGCAGGATGAGCTCTTTTCATCTACTCCGTTTGGCTTTCTTTTCCAAAAAGTTCTTCAGAAACACAACAGCTTTTCAGACATGCTTTTCTCCTCGTTAACCTTATTCAAATAAATTTGCATCCTTTGGTTCCCAAGATGTCCTTGCAGTGTCAGCATCTGTTTTGGTGAAACTCTGTTTAATAGGTAGCTAGAGCTCAAAGTCATTGCTGTCATAATATCCTTGCCCTTAAAGAAGTGAAGGGCTGCCCATTTGGCATTTATTACTACAACTCTTCCTTCCTCATGTGAAGGAAATGATACCTTATTTCTCTCATTAGAGTAAAATATGACCCCTTTAATATGTTGGTGTATCATTGCATAAATTATGAGGATTTCACTCTGTTTATATGGAATGCAGACTTTTCAAACCTGGAGCGCGGAGACACAGGGCCTCGAAAATAAAAAGCAGATGTCTTTCTCCCTCTCTCTCAGGAGGTTAAAGCTTATCAGGGTATTTTAACTCTTGAGGTCCTGTGCTGGGCAACACCTCTTGAAGAGAGGGAGTTGGGACTCTCAGGTGCAAGATGGTGCATCCAGTTAATGCTGGTCTGCTCTCAGGTTTTGTCACGGGGAGAAACTGAGTGTGACAAATACAGAAGGGGAGTTTTGCCATTGGTGGGTTTTCTTTCATGTAGGTGAAGGGGAAAGGTAGCCTATAAATACCTGTCTGTCTACGTAGTGCCCCTTCTGAAGCCCTCATGGCAGACATTCTTGCGGAGTTGCTTGCTTAATCTGCTTATCAGTGTGAGGTATATTTCCATCTCTGCCGCCATCACTGCATGCTTTTTGTATTTCACCCACTGCATCTACGCAAGTAGCAGGAGTCTCTCCCCGTGAGTGCTGAAACCCTTGGGCTAGCACAGGGAGGCTGAACGTGCAAAGAAAGATAAAAACCAAACTATTCTTTATCATACCCATAACTTCCGTGCGGAGGAGCAGGTGGCACAAAGCTATCTGTGCCATGTTTGGTGAATCCTAACAGGTTCCTTTATGTACCATTGACCATTTCCAGATGGCTCGAGGCATTGGAAATACGCCTGCAGCCTGAGCCCTCGACAAAGATGTAGTGGCCTAAAAGGGTGGTGATTTCACCATGAGAAAGTGAACTTAGGGCACAGATGTGCCTTCTCAAGGGCTGTGGGGTATGTGTGAAGAAGAGCAGCATTTAAAAAAAAAAAATCTGCAGAAAACCAAGATTCGTCGTGCAATATTGATTTAAACAAAGTGTGAGAGCCAGGCAGATGACTCTAAAATGTGTGGCTGGCCTGTACTTCGTGGTACTGCCGTAGTGGTTTATGGTGTTTGGAGGGAGAGTTATGACGCAGAACAAATGAGATAAAAAGCTTGTTTAAGTGTGATTAAATGGGTCTAAAAGCTGCCCATTTTATGGGAAGGAGCTGCCGGCGTGCTGCCAAGCTGTAGCATGCTGTATGGCTCACCAGCTCGTATCCATATGGGCTGGTTCAGAAGAATCTGTTTAAAAGTTGTCCAAACAATTTATGGACGTTCTCATCACTGGGTCTAAGTGCATGAAGGGAAGATACACCCAACAAGATCATAAAACGGTACCAGGATCTTCAGCTTTTAAAGACAGCAGTTTAGATGTTCAAATTGTCATCCACTGACATCACCCGGGTAACCATTAGCAGAGGTTGACGTTTCCATATCGACTAGTATTTGTTGGCAGCCAGCTTAAATGAGAAAGGATCCCTGAGACTGGACACTCATGCGAGGCAAGTCACGCTGCAGATGGATCAGATATCCCTGCAATGATCCTTCAGCCAACAAGTTCCTTCTTTGATGGTTTATCCCAGGGAACTGAGCTGGTCAGAAATGTTCCCATGAAACATCATGCGAACCTGGCTTATTTTGCTGGAACCATGCTAAGCACGGTTGACTTTCCCTGTGTCTGAGGAAGAGAGCTTGAGGAAACCCACCTGTACTCCTGGCAGATCTCTTCCAGGACGGGAGAAACATAGTGTGGACAAGTCTCTGGCTCCCGAGCGGATGCACCTGGTGGATTTGCCCCAAGGCCAGGGATGCTGGGAGCTCTGCAGCTGCCCACTGAAGCTGACAAAGTTTGACATGCCTTTCTCTGGGAGGCTGCAGCAGGGTCTGGGGAGCTTCTGGCTTCCTGGAAATCGCTCTCTTTTCAAAAAAAGTGAAAAAAAGTTTCTGTTCAATTTGGATCAAAACCAAATTTTATATATATATTTTTTAAACCCTACGTTTTCAAGGCACTGGAAACACTGCTTTTCAGCCAGCTCCACTTGATAGTTTTATTGAGCTTTGCCATAATAAAAGCAAAGTGAGACGAAACAGAAAAGCCCTGCTTAGTAACAACAGGGGGTGGGGGAGTGGGAAGGGAGGCTTTAACCAGAGACAGGCTTGCTGGGTGACTGTTCTGCCAGCAGAACACAGAATACATGCTCCAGAAGCATGATCAAAATCACGTGGGTACAAGGCTTTGCATCTCACTGCCCTGCAGGGCAGAACAAATCAAGGTGCCTCTTTAGAAAGTGGGGTGCTCTGTCCTGAATGGCCACTGGTCGCTTTGGCCAGGAGAACATCCGATTGTTTCTCAGGAGTAGCTGAACAGATGCTTTTAGCCTCTTATGGCTGTCTTCCCACATATGGAGCTTTGCTTTGTCACCAGACCCTGCCAAAGATCCAGTCCTCTTTTTGACAACAAAGAACTGTTTTTATTTACTATGAAGGCTGGCCTGACCTTGGTTCCCGGTTTTGTAAATTATTCAGCTTGTGTCAGTAGTAGTGGAGCTCCCCTCACATGTTATTTTCTTTCCAGCAAACTGTCAAGTCCAGGTTTTTGGGGGGCGAGGGTGAGAGGGCAGGAAGGGACTTAATAGCTCACCGTCTTCATTAACATTAACCATCCAGGTGACCATCTGCCCCTTAGATAATGTCCCCTCCACCCCTGGCACTGGGAGTAGCTATGTCCTCTCCTGTTTCTGTGGGGGGAGACTGAGCAATAGATTAGCAGTTAGAGCCAGGATCTCTCCTGACATGTTTTTGCCTTCTTGCTTCCTAACTCAGTTTCCTCCTCAGTGAAAGTACTCGTCTGAACTGCACAGTTACAGAAAAATTGGTTGGAGAGGACTTCTCAGTCGGATCAGGGCTGTCATCAAAACTAGATCACATCAGCTATGGCTTGAAAACACCCATGGATGCACGTGCATCTAGATAACCTTTTTCAGAGCTGCACTACCTTGTTAAGTAAAAGGTTTTTGTGATGTTCAAGCTCAGCTTTCTGTATTGCAATTTGTGTTGCCCTTTTTATAACTTTCTCCCCTTACCTAGAAGCACTTGGCTCCAGTACCTTTATCACCCTTCTTCGTGTAGTTGTAGGTGGCTGTTAGGTTCCCTCTTAGCCTCCTCTTCACCAGACTATGCAAGCCCAGCTCCTTTACCCTGTCTTTTCTCCCAGTTGGCAAGGAACTGCTGAATCATTGATTGTCACGCTTCGAGTCCATCTGTCCAGCCCATTTTTAACTCATACAGTGATCTATTTGTCCAGTCCGTATTCCTCAGCTTACAAAAGAAACCACCGTGGGAAATAGTGTCAAAAGCCTTACTAAAAGAAAAATGTGTTACAGCACCGCTCTCACCTTGTCTATATAGGTAGTCATTTCATCACGTAAGGCATTCAGGTTGCTCAAGCATGATCTGCCCAGGGTAGAGTTGTGTTGACTGTTCCCTATTTATCTTCCAGTTCTTCCCACGTGTGGAAATGGACTCCAGCAGATGTGTTCCACGGTCCTTCCAGAAATGGAGAGAACCCAGCTGCCTGAGATCCTGGTCATTAAGGACTTCCTCCAATCACTGAAATTTTGCAGGTAATGAGCAGTGGTCTAACAGTCACATTATCAAGCTCCTCCAGTAACCCTGACTGAAAACCATCCATCTCCATGGATTTGAATACTTGCATGTACCCTGTGTTGTCTCTAACTTGTTGCTCCTCCTCTGTTCATTGTCCCTTTCTTGCCCAAGCAATTGTGGTTTGTGCAGAGATCTAGGAGAAAGATTTACTGGTGAAGACAGAGGGAAAAAACATGTTTAGTGCTTTAGCCTTTTTCAAACTGAAAGTGGTTGACTGTTTTCCCCACAAATGACAATATTTTTAGTGACCTCATCCCATTTTAACTGCAAGCAATGGGACTACAGGGTAACATGTTGTAATCATTCAGAGCCAAGTATGGGACAGGGATTTGCCTTGCTCAGTATCTAAGTTCCGGCAGATCAGTCTTGTATAATGTGAATCTTTGCATAACATAAGAGCCTGTATGAGGTCGTTTCACAGATATAACTCCCCAACTGTGTATGTATATGGCATTCACCAAGAATGTTGTAAAATTATTTCATCAAAGGAGGATGAATTCTCTGTGCCACTTTGATATGCTTGCATCTCCTCTTATTTTCATGGATATTCTGGGTAGTAAATCCCTTATCTCCAGCTATGTGAACAGTTTACTAAACATCTGTCAGTAGCACCCGTGCCCATCTTGCTAATCTGTCATGCCAGCATGCCTCCAAACCCTAAAAAATGCTTAACGATCTGTATCTCAGTACTAAAAACGCAATGCAATTTAACTCAGAAACTGTGAAGTGTCTCCGCCTTGTCCATGTAAACTTTGTTGGCATGACAGTCTTTAGATATAGGAAGAAACTAATTTCCAGAAGGAAAGCATTAGGGATGGGTGCCATTGTGAAGGGTAGGAGACAGGGTTGTGAATGAATTGGACCTTGGAGGTCAGATGGTTATCCGGACCAGCTGAGCTTGAAAAATCGAGTGAGAGAACTGGAAAAAATAGATCTGTGGCATTTAGGCACTATGTTAAAGAGGATTTGTGGTACTTGCTGCTTCAAACTGTGCCAAGAATAGCATGGGTAGCCTTTCTTGTTGAAAATTGGCACATCTGGTCCCAGTACTAGCTGGAACCAGTGGGGCATGAAAAAATATGCTGTATTACTAGTATTTGTTTTGAAACCTTTACTGGAGGATTCAACCTGGGTTGGACGTTCATGGTGTTATGTGATCTCTCCTTTCTTTCTCAAGTTCTGCACTCAGCAGCAGACCAGCTCACAAATCAGAAAGCACTGGTCATTGGGCAAAAATGGGCTCTGCTCCTGTGGAGTTCTGTGCTCTGTTCCCCCCTCGTTTCTAGGTCACCAAGCTCTCGCCAGTACCACCTTCCTCAAGTAACAAAACAGCCTCGTACAGAGGAAGAGTTAATTTAGTCAACCTATGGAAGAAGAAATGGAGGAAACATTAATTTATTTGGTGGGGCAGGCTGATGACAGCAATGGCGGGGGAAATTGGGTCTGTACTGGCCCTTTTTGGGTCTTTATTCCCAGCCCAGCTTCTCTGTTACTGGTTCATACTGCCCACAGCACTGGGAGGGAAGGAAGAAACAAGAGAAGTGGGTGGGTTTCATTCAGAATTTCAAAGATGTTGCTGCTGGCTTTGCAGATGGTGGCAGCAGATGACAGAAATGAGCTCAATTTTCCCTCTGAACATTTCTTTCATCCATAATAAGAAGAAAATATCTTAAACCAAAGAGCTCCTGCAAGAAATGTGGAGTTTTCTCACACTCCATTTTTTCCTACCAGAAGAAAGATAACCAGAGCAAAAGAGAGTTGATTCTTGCAGTAATTCCTGGAGTACCTTTCCAGGTATCTCAGTGATGGCCCATTTTACACAGCTCCCCTTTAGACCCAGAATGCTGTTCCTCCAGTGAAACTGCCCTTGACATTGGCTGGTTTTCATTCTCTGTCCCTGTTATCAAATATTTTTATTTATCTCATATGTGATGGGGAATTTCTACATGGAAATCTGTTGGTTGGGTTTGAAAGACCTATAGTTCCTCTTGCTACGGGCTGATGCACAGCAGGACAAGGAGTGATGACTTTTCTCATCACTGGCTGTTCTTCTGGTAACTGTTTCTGAGCTTGGGTTTGCCAGTGGCTCCTGCCCTTTCTTCCACGGGGACAGAGTTTGAATGTGAGTTATTTGGTTTTCCCACCCCAGAGTCAGCTGGTTAATCCAGAAAGCAAGCCAAAATATGACAGTATGGACAGTGAGGCTGTGTTGGACACAGATGCGATTTCCAGCCCTGAGCTAACATAAGAGCTTAGGCTAAGCTCATAGTGTCAAGTGAAGCGTGCGCTGTCTTGTGAAGTTTTCGGCTTTTTCAATCCAATCTGTTCAGCAAGGCATCTCTGGAGCTCAGAGAAGAGATTTCAGGACCTGCTTCTGTGAGTTTCTCCATGACATTTATTTCCCCTGGCTCTGCGCAAACAACAAAAAGGCAAAAGGAAATTTATCCATCAAATACATTCATATCTTGATGCTCTGTTTGGTTTCACTTTGCTTTTAGATTCTGCGTGCCTGAATTAGACAGTCATACTGCCAGTAAGAAAGAAGCACCACCTTTTCCTTTCTTTTTTTTTTTTAGGACGGATACAGCAAAGGGTGTTATTCCCAGAGGCAGTTTTCCTTGCATGATTCATGCTCTTCAGCAACACCTCGTCCTCCTGCATTCTCAGTTTTCCACTGTGTGTTTCTGGTGGGATGATTTGCACTGATCTTAGCTCAGCAGGCTTTACAGTCCCCTGGTTACAGCCTAATAAATTGGACAAAATTATTAAAGGAAAAAACAAAACCAAACCAAACCCATCATGACATTTCTTAAAATAATATGAATTGCCCATTCAGCTGTTCACACACTGCAAAGTAGAACCCAGACCCCTTCTCAGGCTGAAATCCTTCTTGAAGCCTGGATCCCATTGAGGGTTTAGGACTGGATTCTCATTTATACTGAGGTCTCTTGAGCCAGCAAGCACAGGATGTAAATTATTTTTACTCTCACTTTCACATGAGAATTAGGCCTTTAGAGTCAACTTGAGTTACCTTGTGCTGGCTGCATCAGTCACATATGACCACCTGTTGTTTCTTGGTTAAGCTCAACTGTATTTAGTTTTTTGGCAGGAATCCTTCCTTTGCTGTGTGTTTTCATAGCCCTGACCACTAGATGCTACTGCAACCCCAGTACAGTGATGGTTAAATGGAGTCAGCCTGGATCATTGCCCTGGAAGCTCAGCATGGAAGGGTCTTTTCTGTGACCCTGGTTCCTCTTGCCAGTGCGATGTCTGTGCCTGAGCTGCTGTGGAGCTGGCATGGTGAGCCTCAGCTTACAGCACAGGCCCAGGGCTGGTACAGAAGTTTAGGACACTGTAGTGAGGCTCACCCAGCCTCCTCCAGGAACTGAGCCTCAGTCCATAAGAGAAGGGTGTGGAGGATGGACTCCATGGTGTGTGTGCACCTCAGGGTGAAAAAAGGGACAGCACTGCACAGCTTTCGGTCACCAGCTGTCGGTGGAATACGTATTACTTTAGGCAAGATGTGAAGTGCTGCTGCGTTCCTCTCAGGGGTTTCGTTCACAGAGTTTGGGGCTAAAAAGAATGCTTGGATCTTCTAAGCTGACATCCTCTGTCTAGTAGACATTAGCTTTCATTGGGTAACCTGGTATAGAGATCAGCTGATGGTGTGTTAGAGAAAGAATGACCTCCAGAAAAACATCTTCTAAACCTCAAGACATCATGTGAAGAACACTACCAATTTTCCATGGTTATTCATGCTCCATGTCCTAACTTAGCTTGTGCCTCCTCACTTGTTTGAGTTCACCTGCCTTGGAATGTAGAAGAGCTTCTCTTAGAATGTGCACAAATCAAACAGACAACAAAAATACATGTAATAGATCTGCTCCGTATTTTTCCCCTGCAGTTTCCTTCTGGTTTATATTTTGAGCTTTCTTCCCCGGAAGAAAAGGAATTCTTAGCAAAACGGATTTTTTAATTACAGCAACAAAACAAAACTAGTTCTTATTGAAAACCTCAAAATTGAAAAATCTGGTTTTAGGAAAATCCTGTTTCTTAGGCTGGCCTCATTTGATATCTTATATCCTCAGCATGATGCTGTCTTTCATAAGACTTAATTTGTGTAATAGAAGCCAGCAATAAAGGCAGCAAATGTTCCCTTTGCCCTGTTACTGGCTTTAGTTTATCTGGGCTGGCTTCAGCACCTCTAAGGAGGCAGCAGAGGGACAGTTTGTACAACTGCCTTAGAACAAATATATTAAATGGAGACAGAGACTCCTCATTCTCACGGGCTCTTATTTGTCTGTCTGAAGAGTTTGCTTGCTGCAAGCCAGCCTAAGGACCCCCAGGTCTTACAAGTTCCTACCCCGCTCGGTCCCCGGTGCTTCTCCGGTTCACACCATTGCAGCCTGGGGCTCTGTACACTGAAATCTTTGTGCAATTTTTTCACTGCCAACGGGCCATCTGCCAGCAAGGCTGGGGCAGAGTGCTGTATGTTTGGTAGTTCTGAATAATTCTGCCGCTGTCTTTGCTAAAATAAGTGAGGATGCTTAGATTTGTGTTGGTGTCTGCTAATACTCTGATAGTTTTACTCTTAGCTTCTGGGAAAAAAAACCACCTCTATCTATTGAGCTTGTAAATTCTGATTACTCTTGACATAGTCTACTGTTTTATGCTGTTTTAATTACTCCTCTGCCTCATAGGCAGTCAGAGCAGGAATTCAGAGCTGATTCAATTTATTATGCCTGTAATGCAACTTAGAGAAAAGTATTTCACTTGAGAGCTTTGACATTGTTTACTTGTGTTTAGTCCTTGTTTACCTGCAAAACTTTGCTTTTCTTTTTAATTTAATACAGGATATAGACTAGAGCAGACCTTTGTGAAAAATCTTAACATTTCTTAGTACTTCTCGTGTACTGCCTAAGAAGCTTCACTGTATCGTGTTGAGCCTATGCAGAATGGGAGCACACTTGCGACACCTTCCACCCTCTTCTAGCATGATGCATTCCAGGAAAGATGAAATTACCAGTTCAGTGACCACAGCAGATCTGTCCTGTGGCTATTGGTGGGGTTTGACCCGAAAGCTAAATCTAGAAATCAACTTGCAGCTTTTCCAGAAATGATGTGCTGAATAGTGTGTGCTGAATGTAGGTGGTGCTGAGCTGTGAGGAGACAGGACCTGTGCACAGCCAGTACTTAGTTGCTCTTTTAAGGCAGAGGAGTACTTTATTTTCCCCTTTATGTTCTCTTTCAAGGACTTGCAGAGTTTCCAGGTCACTGGATGGCCATTGGTGCTGGTAATCACTCAAGGACAGAAATAGCTTTTTAGGCATGTATCTGAAGTTTCTGCTTGGTAGCATGTGCTCAAATGAGAGGAACAAACTCTCTGTCCAACCAGCGTGAGATGTATTTGCTTCACTGTCAAATGCTGAACCTCAAACTTCATCCCAACCTGAAGGCCTTTAAAACAGCTCCCCAGATCTGGCATTTCCATACTGCTGAGCTCAAAGAAAGAAATCTTTGGAAGCTCTTTTAATGGAGGTTGAGGGAGGAGAGAAGTTTGGCAATGCAAGATAAAGCAGAAATATTAAACAATTGTAATGCTGTTTCTCACTGAAACCATGCTAAATGATTTGTCACGCTCTGGGAGAAGAAATGTGCACTGTCAGCATTAATAACTTTGAGAGAAAGAGTTTGGCCAACACCAAAAATTTTAGATTTGCATTTGGATTGAGACTAATTTGTCTTCAAATTTTGCATGTTTCCCTTTTACTCAGACTGCACTTCATTTTCAAGCCACTAAAGCAGACCAGTTAATTCCTGATGCACCAGTAAAACTCTACTTGGACGCATTCTTACCCACAGCAAACGCCCCATTTGTCATCCAGTGTCACCTCTCCCTTAGCCACACAAAGCAGTTCTGCTGTGAGAATCGGGATGTAGTTTGGCAGAGTGCTGCTTTGCTTTTGCTGCAGTAATGCTGCTTTGGGAAGAATCCTTCAGTCGATGGACTTTCAGGCTTGGATACTTGAGTGAGAGCAAGACTTTGTCAGACTGTTCGGTATATTGTAGTAGCCTGGCTGGTGAGTATGTGTGTCACCATCTTCTCTGAGACAGGATACGTGCCATGAGCCTCACAGTGCCAAACCTGACAAGATATTTTTCTTCAGCTGGAGTGATGGATCGTGCTTTTCAAATATGACTGCAGGGCTTAGTGTGGTGACAACATGACATTTTTTGTGGTCATAAAGTAGTTACAATGGATCTGAAGTGTTGTGAACCGCAAATAGTTAGGAACAAATTTTATCTGCTACTCAAAATTTCATGTAGATTGCTCCATCTTTCCTTCAAACAATTGTTATTGTGCTTTTTGTGCAAACATTTGCTTATGAGCTGAGCCTGGAGGTTACAAGTTCAGAATTTTCCCTGAGCAGGAAAACGATCTTTACTGTTGATTGGCAGTGGATCCATTAGGTCCTCCAAATATTTCTTCTCCTTTGGGAATACTGTCTTTAACAACTCCTTCTTTAGATTATAATGTTCCTCACATCTCCTTGTCTTTACTCGGTGTCAGCACACCCTGTTTTGCTTCTGCAGTGGTCCTGTACTCCTTCAGACTCCTGCTGTAGGCCAAGTTAGTCTTCTTTGACTTCTTTCTCAGTACATGCTTGCAGCTGTGAGCCCTTCTGTCATGAAGATGGCCGAGATGATGCCCCATGGGGCATAATTCTCACTTTCCTGTTTTGAGAACAACCAAGGACTTGGGTTAGGTTGTTGGCAGGCTGCACCACAGACACGTAGGAGTGCCTCAGGTAGTCTTGTGTGGGCAGTGCTGTGAGAGGCACAACTGTTATGGGGACCCCACCAGGAGATGAAAAACCTGAGCAAATATAGCAACAGAAATTATGTTTATTGCCATGGGAGGCAGGCACTGCCTCTCTAAAGCATACTCATTGAGGTAACTCTTTAAAAATATATTTAGTGACAACAAGCAAAGTGTCTTAATGAGACAGTGATCTTATTTCTATAGGACTTGTTAGCCCGGGAGTGGTAATGCCCACCTGTAACTCCACTGCTTCCAGAGGAAGGCTGGGTCTAGAAGTACCCAGGAACACCTCCACGTGTATGTAGTTTGCGATCTTGTGGTGAAGTTAATAAACTTTCCTGGAACACCAAGAGCTGAGAAGAGCTGCAGAGAGTCAGCTGGCTCTGTGGGATGCCAGTGGAGTGGTCCAGAAATAGTAGGTATCTTTATTTTAAGTTGTCTGGATAATTCTTAATCCTCACTATCTCAGAGAATGGAACGCTGAATGTATCCTGAAAGGCAACCTAGCCTCTGCCAGAGCTGGTACTTGCATTTGGCCTTTGATGTTTGTATGTGTAAGGACAGCAACATGTATGCACTGGTTTTGCACCTACTGCTTTGACGTAGAGTGGGCTCATCTTTGGTCATAATGGTCTTTTTTTGTTTACTTGGTTCTTTCTTTTCTTCTCTGCATTGACACCTTGATTTTTGTCTGCTAGTTTGTTATATTTCTGGTACTGGATACCTCTCTGTGTCAATACCTTTTAAGAGTCTCTAGAGTAGGACACAGTAAAAGAGCCAAAACTGGATAAAGGCTTGGAAGACATACACCAAAGAGCAATGGCCAAGGGCTGGTTCAAAGAATAGGAGCCAGCTCATGTCCTGAAAGACAACCAGCTTTCTGCATTCCCTGCCTCTGCTGCTGACCCAGTAATTCCAGTGTCAGGGTGGGAAGGCTGATGCCCATTGGCCTGCAGGCAGTTGTGCAGTGACTGCAGTCTGCTCCCCTCC
This sequence comes from Apaloderma vittatum, assembly GCF_000703405.1. Taxonomy (NCBI): domain Eukaryota; kingdom Metazoa; phylum Chordata; class Aves; order Trogoniformes; family Trogonidae; genus Apaloderma; species Apaloderma vittatum. Next base: position 59,467 of record NW_009725959.1, on the reverse strand, counting down.
ACCATCAGAGTCCTGAACGCTGACGTGATGGCAGATGTTCCTCTTAATACTCAACAAGCTGGGTAGATTGCTTAGGAAGTTGCTTTGATTCAATCCCTTTCCCTTCTGCAGATCCTGGAAATACGAAAATATATGGTGTTAAAAACCTTGTTCACCATGTCTTAGTGTGCTTAGGTGGTCTTTTCTCCCACTTAGGGCCAAACTGATGGAACTGGGTAGTTCTGAAAGCATCGTGATGTGACAGTTTGATAAAGGGCCCAGGTCTGTGCTGTTTTAGCCAGCATTAAGAATGTGCCCAGTTCAATTGCATTCTCCCCCTTGCTTTTGAGCTTAATCCTACTGGTGCCAACTGCACAGAGCTCCAGCAAAGTACTTTCAGCCTCTTCTTTTTCTTGTGATGACCAAACCTGCTTCTCAACTAGGAGCAGGAGGACCTTGATTGCTATGACAAGCACCAAACTACCCATCCTGCTTGCTGTGACAGCACTCAAGCATGTCCATTCCTTGCTTCATTTCCCGGTGTAGAAACATCCCTTTACCAGAAAGGGTTAAAGACGTTCAACGTTTAGCGTAATTAAGTACACACTGGCAATGTTAAAATTCATACATCCTCCTGCTTCAGTGAGGACAGCTCTGAAATGACCTCATGGAAAACTCCCAAGAGTTTCTGTATGATTTCACATGGGCTTATCCCCATCGTAGGTGCGGAGGACCTGAAAGCTGCTTTATAGCCAGCCAGCCTGTGCCTTTTACGAGTCCTCGATAGATGAATGAATCTGGTACTTATGTAAGAGAAGGGATTATTTGTTTTAGCCCCACGTTTCAGAGATTTGGATCGTGCACCACCTAATTTTGACGATGTCTTGTTCTCAATCCAAAGCTGCTTTCCAAGCATTCTGTATAGCTCGACATTACTCATTTGGGAGAAGCAAATAAACCTGAGTAAGACTTTTACAGGGCAGGACAGAGTGATGAAAAACTATAATGTGACAACGTTGTATCAGCTCAGTTTGAAATGATTCAGAGCTCCTTCTCTCCTTGGGAGCTCACCGAGAGCTTGGGCAGGCCACCGCCACTACATGGCAGTTTCTAAATACTAGCTGTGCACCCACAAGGCTTCTGGATGTTGGTAGCCAAATTTATGGGCATGTCTCTTGAGCCCCAAAGTGGCGAGCTGTCCATGCAAAGTGACAAGAGCAGAAAGCCTGTCTGTTTGTCCTGTGTCTCGGGTTTATCTGAGAGCTCCCTGAAATCCATGGACATGTAACCTATGCCTTGAGGCCACAGTGCAAAATGCAGTTTATGACTGGATCACAAAAGTGTTTTGAAACTGTTCTGCTGATTTAAGGCCAAATTCTGTAATCTTCTCAACAATTTGCGCTGTACAAACCATTGCACTGAGAAAAGTGAACAAGTCAGAAGACTTAGTGTTTGTGTGAGAGCAGAAAGAAACCTGAATACATTTTAGGAGCAGAATGTTCTTATCCTGTGCCCAGCAAAATAGGCAGGAAACATCTTCCCTCTGTGTGTTTCATTATTAGAAGAGAGTTTCCCAATCCCAGTAACTTTATCTTCCAAGTTGCAAATATTTCAGCTTTTCCTCAACGAGAATTGTGTAAAACTCAACCGTGCAGCCTCTCTAATGGGAAATGAGAATATCATGGCTCATCCTTTTCAGTTGTGACACCACATAAATGATATCAATGCTCTAAAATTGCTCTCCCCTCTTCCTCCTGCTCTCACCCACCTACCCACGTCTTGGCACATGCAAGGTTTGCTCTGCACAAACATTGCCAGCTGCTTTGAACTCTAGTGGCAGGCAGCGGGATAATGAGGCAAAACCTCCAAAATCAAAGATGCTTGTGCATCCTGCAGCCTGATGAAATAAGCAGTTATCTTCAGTCTCTGTACAAAAGCCCGGGGTGTAGTTTGGGTAGGGTGAATAACCCTTTATTTGTTGACAAAAGTAATGAGTCTTCATTTTCCCATTCGTAAGAAAAGCAGCATCTGCAGCACTGTTTCTTCTATTTGGGATAAGAAGTGAAAATACAAATGTGATGGGGAAACAAATTAATTGTAAGGGCCCTAATTAAAATCACTGAGAGAGGTATTGCATTACAGCGCAAAGAAGCAGATGAATATGACCTTTTTGTGAACTTCTCAACCCTGCTTGAAGCATAAATTTAAAGTCTTCTGGCGGAAAAGTGTTCTGGCACCGAACTGGTGTCTACAATCAGGATTTTGTCCGCAGGTATCAATGCACAAAATCTCTGCCTCCTGGAGCTCTGAGTCCCCTGAGGCTTCTTATGTTTTGCCTTCATTTGCTATAGTCCATGTCAGAGGGTTTCAGTGGCCTGGCCTGGCTCTAGCTGTTCCCCTCTGCTCCCAGCCTGGAGCATTTCCTTGATACGCAGGGAAAACTCTTGCACAAAGGTAGTCAGAAAGGCCACGGTAACTGGAGCAGAACGGAAAGCTGTGTACTGCAGAAACGCTTGTCGAAGATATATAACTTTTGTCTGCTACCAATTGTCACAAACGGTTAAGGCAAGCAATTTATGGCTGTGCAGCTAACACTTACCCTGCTAGATTTCTGTCTCTGACTCCTACCTAGCCTGCTGCACCAATTCCTCCAGATTTTAAACTTAGGGCAGGGCAAAATGAACATTTTGAATGAACAAAATGAAACATATACGCTCATTTTCTTTAAGGAAGGGGTTTTTATTTTGGCTCCCTCACCGTTAAGCAAATGCTTTTGCTGAGTGACAGCTGTTTCTGCTCAGAAACGGGACACAAAGTTTGACTTTGTTTTAATCCTGGGATGTTTATCACAGGGCTTTGAAGCATACACCCTTGATTTTCCCCTTCTCTATCTCTCTAAAGCTTTGGGATTGAGAAGGAGCAGGAAGAGGAAAGGTTTTCAAAGGGCTGTTTCACTGTTAAAAGTTCAGCATTGCTCTCATATGTGATCTTCCTGGCTGGCAGCTTTATGGCTAAAACCTCTGTTTTAAAACTGGTGCACACTGGTGATATCACGAACATGCCACATGGTGTCTGACGGCCTTTAGCGACAGCAGATTTACAGCATTTTCCCTCATAAAAATCCTCTCCCTTGCCAAAAGAGGTCCAGCTGGAGTTAGGAAATCATTAAACAGAGACCCTGCTACAGTGAGGACACTTGGACTTCTCAGTTCCCTTCAGCTGTTTCATGCAGTGCTCTTCATAGCCTTGCACGCTGGAAATGACACGGCAGCCGTGCGGTACCCTCGAGGAGGTTCCTTTATTCCTAGAGAGACTTGGGATCTTGTAGCACTTGGAGTCCTTCTGTTCCGCTTCGCAGTTAGGAGGAAGTTTGTCTTATTCAATTATTATCAAGTTTTATTGAAGTCGATGTATAAGACATAATTAAAAGTCCGTGGGTCAAAAAACCCTACCCTAACTGTGAGATATTGCATCCCTGAAATTTGAATGGCTCCAAATAGACATCATCCTTTCTTGAGTGGAACTTGGATGTCGCCATGAACAAATATTAGTTAATAATTCTTTCGATTGGAAATATGATCTGAATCTGTGACTATCTGACCGCTAATGGCTTTCGTGTTGCTCACTGTGAAATTCACAGGCAATTAGGGAAATGGAGGCAGATCTGGTAGCTAATTGCTGCAAAACTCATGCTCCAAATGGTTGAAAACCAGAATTCCTCAGCTGAAATCCACAAATATCTTGGGGCAAGTGAAAGAGGTTCCCCAGTGGCGCCTGTGTGGTGAGGATTTCAAGATGCTACAGCAATACGGGGGTGTTTGGAAGGAACTACTCTGGGACAAGCACAGGCAGCATGGCTTTCCCATCACTCCAGAGACTCAGCTACATCTCCAAAGGCACCCCTGTTTCTCCTGGCCGTGGGGCATTTGCCGAGTTTGTTGGAGGGCTACCCTCAGCCCTGTTGCCTTTGGAGAACAACTGTACCACGAACAGAGTGCAAGAGCCACATTCACGAGAGCCTAGAGAACAGCTTCAGCTCCAGCACCCTTTGCTATTTGTAAAGATCATATTATATACAAATTTTCTAGCCTAAACTCATGCGTAAGCCGTATCTCAGTATCACTTGGATGATTGCTGGAGCAATGGCTGCCACACCTGTGTACCAACTCTCACTTGAGACAGCTGAGCCTGGGCAGCCCAAATGGAAAAGCTTGGTCCACTCCTCTGTTGAAAAACATCTCGAGACTCTGCTTGTCTCCAGTGAACAAGAAGGCCTGAACCTCCTAAAGGTGCTAAAGAGCACCTCCAAGGTATTAAAGAGCTCCCTTGGGCTTTAAGGTTCGCGTGGTAAATCCAGCGTGTGGCGTCCTGTGCTGTGCTGAAACTCTCATTTGAAGACCTGTAGAGTAGCTGGTCCTCATCTATTTATTGCTTGGGTTTCTTAGTCAAAATATCACAAGCAAAAGTCTACCCACCCTTGTAAGCAGGAGGGACTTGACTTTCATTCGATGCACAAAGAAGCAAATCAGAAATAACTGCTGATGTTGATGCCACTGAAATGGGTTGTGTTAGATCTGGATACGATGGATGGGAAATCTGAGAGGGGTCAGACGTGGTCTAGTGGCTTGCTTGCTTTAGTTTTGGGAGGACAGTTTTGTTTGGAAGGCTGGTACTTGAAAGGCATTTCTGGAAAGATGTATATCTTGATCTTTTCAGATGTATATATATTGAATTTGTAGCTGACACCCTGGCTTGGAGTCAAGGGTGTGAAAGGGAAAATGGAAAATGAAAACAGAACAGTGAAGAAATAAACGTCTCTGTGAATACAGGATAAGAAACCCAGAGAAATCATTGTATGTTTTATAATCTGGAGAAAAGATTCAGGGTGAGAGAGTCAGCATTTTTTGTTATGACTTTTGTCCATGCATTGGACTAATGGAATGAGAGGACCATCCTTGTTGGCTTTGTTTCTGCACAAATGCATCACACCTGGCTCTGCACTTCTTGTGCTGCCTTCTGGCACTCATGTAAAGTGAGAATTTAGGGACCATATCTGAGAAAAAAGAAAAAAAAAAAAAGAGCAAGTTTGCATTTTGTTTTTGATTGCAGCTGCCCAGTGCGGAGCTGAGATGAGGCGGGCTCCTTCAACGAGGCCCCTCCAGTAGGAGGACACAGAGGAGGCTGTGTTAGTTTCTGTGCTGCTTAACATTTGTATTTATTTATGCACTGCATTTAATTCTTTATTTATTCTGCATGTGAGTGCAGATTTTTTAACTCTTGGCTCCGGGCAGTCCTTTGTTTATCCACAGGACCGCAAATGTTCAGTGTGACAATAGGTTTTAACCCCAAGTGGAAAGGCCACCTCTACATCTAGTAGTGCTTGTCTACTTGTTTGGATGTGGAGTGTCTTGGCTGATGGGATATTTACTCCTAGAAGGAATATTGAGGTCCCTAAGTCCATACCCAGGGACCAGGACCTCATCGGTTGTGGCTCCCAGAATGTGAGGTGCAGAGACCACGGTGCAGTGGGAACGGCACTGTGCTGCTCTTTGACAGCAGAAGGAAGTTGGTTGTGCGAGATGGAGTTAACAAGACATTTGCGCATCATTCTCTTCCTTCTCCTTTGTTTAATGCTCTTACTATTCTCAGCGACACAACAGCCCCTGAAGGGTAGATACCACCAAGTTTAGCAAGGGAATACTGCTGTGGATGCTCTGGTTTCTGCTCTGCGCTGGACAAAAAAGGCAGGAAACCAAAATACTCTGTCCCAGAGCCATGTCCATGCCCTCGCCCACATTCACACACTACATGGAGCACAAAAACAACGGGGAGTCAGTGTGTTACCATTGTTCATTGTTAGCAGCTTCAGATCTGAAGCCGTGAACGGGGAGCCAATGTCTCACTCCATCTTGCAGGAGACGTCCAATTCCCTCTTTGTTTTTTCAGTAAACGGGAGGGCTGACAAAGGGCGCTGCTGAAATCCAGCGGTGTTGCGAGATCTGCGCTTAATAGCTACAGAGCTAGTTGAAAAGGAGGAAAACAGAGTTTTATGAAGAAAAATTGCAGACCTTCAAGTTACTTCTGTTTCCCAGGGTGGTACCACAGCTGAAGGTGGGTCCTGCAGGGATTCACATAGCCGTGTGATCACATAGCCTGTGTGTTGCAAAAGTAGGAGAAATACTGTGAAGATGTCAAAAGAACTGGATAAAAACCCCCAACGCCAGCAGCAAAACAGCCTGTCAGTGCATTCAGTGGTGAAAGGAAGGTGGGGCAGGGGTGAAAGAGGAACAGGGATCAATTAAAGATGGGGGAAAAAACAAAGCTTACCTAGACCCTAGTTTGTTTTTGTTTTAAAATCCTTTTCTGTGAAAGAAAAGATCTAGTGATTGAAAATGATACTTTTGGACTGAATCTTTTGGTTTTGGGAAAACTGTTTTTTCGGTAACAAACTCCTTTGCATAAAATATTCCAAAAGGCTGGAGGTGTTTGTGTGCAGAGCTGCAACTAAGGAAGGTGATTCTCTGATTAGATGTCTCTGCATGCTTTCACCTGCTCTGGGGACAGTCTGACACCTCCTTTCCTTACAAACTCCATCACGTGAGGGTCTGTCACATTCTGCTTCGATGGCCTTTCACGCTAGGGAGATAGTCAGTGGTAGATGACAGCTGAATTATATTACTTAGGCTCATGTGGCACCACGTCTTTCAGGGTTATGAGCCAGGAACTCCAGATGTGTCTTGGAGCGGTGCTTTGTGGAGGACAAACCATACACTCCCCATTCCCTCCGAGATGCTGGAGCCGCAACCAAATGTGAGACCTTGAATGTCACATTTCCATCTGTGGTATTGATCAACAAGATATAAACACTACCTGTGAGGGTGAAGATATCCACCAAGCTGTGCAGAAATGTCCCATTGCTTTCACCTCACTGCACGCCTGTCCCCCCTCATCCTTTCCATTCAGATGCTACTCTTCTTGCTGCCGTGAGAGGTTAATATTTCTGACTCAATCGATAATGTTGGATGTGGGGCTCATTTCTTGGCAATTGCAAAGGAAGTAAACAGTGCCTGTTTGCTTTGACTTTCTTCCCTCGTTAAGTCTGGTTTATTTTAGTAGATGGTCTCTTGATTCCATTAATTAAAATATAGCTCGATAGGGAATAAGAATGAACACAAAGGACTTACGATTGGTATATACAAGAAGGGAGGAATATCCTTTGGATTCCTGTTGCCACTAAGGAAGTTGTAAGAGTCAAACTAGATCTTCATCTCTTGGCTCTGTAGCAGAAGGGAGGAAGGGCTGGTAATTTTAGCTCTCCATGGTGCTTTGCTAGAATTCAAGGTTGGGATTCAAGGTCTTTGAGAAAGCTGGGTTAATTAATGATAAAAAAAACGTAGTGAAGATAAGATGTAGCAAAATAAAGCAAACTAAAGCAGAAATATGTACTACAAATCAATTATTACAAAAGCATCCAATATTTTTTAGTATACTTTTTTTTGTTAGCAACACATTTGAAAATAGGGGGTTTTGTCTGTTTATATTTTGGCCAATATTAATAAGCAGTTGGACTTTTTTTGAATTGCTTGCACTGATTTTTCTTAAAAGTGCTACACCGTGCTGTTGCATTGTCAAGGCAATTTGCCAAACTCATACCCTGCTTGAGATTGCTGAAGTGAGAAACAAGAGCCTGTTACCCTTGCAGCTGAAATAGTAAATGCATTAAAAATTACAGCTTCAGAAGAACAAACTCTATATCAAAATCAAGTTTTTGACCTCAAAGCCATTGGTGATGGCCATTGGAAGGAATATAAAAGGCAAGATGCAATGTTTTGAAAAAATTTGAAATTTGGAATTTTGAAAAGTGAAATCCTTTGGAAGCATTGAAATTTTTATTTTTCAGAATTTTGCTGAAAAATTATTTTAACTTTCACTGATTTGTTCAATCTCACAATTCACATATATTGTTAAACAGTTGCTAAATAACATTGTCGTCTTAAGTTTTCTTTTGGGCTGAAAAACGTACGTCATTCAATCTAAAACTGCTCCTTTTTCGGGCCAAACAAATGTTTTCAGTTGACTCGGAGTTGTTACTGGGTTGCTGAGGTTGGATGTGGGAGGTTGCAGGTGTGCCTTGGGGAAAGCAAAGTAGTCTCTGTTTTGGCTTGACTCGAACCAATTGTTTTCTCAAGATTCTTTCTTGTTTTGCTGACGACAAGAAAAACAGCTGATTCACCTTGGGCTGAGGTACAAAGCAGTGGTTAAAGCCACTTACAGAAATTGAACTGTGAAGGAATTGGATGGGTGGCTGCCAGGCTACTGCATGGGAATACGGCACCTGCAAATCTGGCCTTTCCCCGGACACTTTAGTGTGAAGAACAAACCCATTGCTTCTCGGCTGGACGCTGGAAACATACTTTGGAGTGAAGACCAAACCCCTTGCTTCTTGGCTGGATATTGGAAACATTCCATTTTCTCCCCATATTCTCTGTTTTGCAAAATCTATAGGGAAGTTTTTGGTGGGTTTTTTTTTTTGCCCTGGGAAGGAAATATTTTCCTGCCCTCTCCAAATTTCCTGCAAAATACTAATTCTGCATTTGATTGGATTTCCTCACATGCCATTCTCAACAGGACCGGTCTTCAGCATGTATATGAGCTTTCCAGAACCTGAGAAGAAATGCTGTCAGGTGCTTATGTGCACTGTGCAGCTCACCGTGTGTTGCTGTGACAAGAAGGAGTTTTTTATGACCTCCACTGCCAGCTGAATTCTCAAATACCATTTCTTCCCTCCCTACACAATGAGACTGCTAAGCAAGCAGGCAGGCTTTGAGCGTTTTTTTTTGCCAGCTCAAGGTTTCCTACTGGGTGCCATGAAATGGCAGGTGAGATGTGAGGGTGACTGGGCAATGTATAGCACAATGTTTTGTTTGCTGCCTCGCTGTGGTAATTCATGCTTTGCTGGGAAGCTCTGCAGAGCCCTTATGTAACTGAAGGTCGTGAAGTGCTTGAAAATGAGGGAAAACTTAACTTTCCTTACAGAAAGAGTAAGGACTGTAATTTATTACTGTAAACAAGAATGAGAAGATAAAAAAATAATTAAAAAAGAAAATGTCAAGCTCTTTTTATTCAAAATTTGAAAGGACCTGAAGTCAATTGTTTCCTCCCGTGGAAGGTCTGGTTTCTATCAACCAGGCAGAAAGGCTTTTGTTTCTAGCCGTCAAATCAACAGGCCAGTAAGAGTAGCTTTGAACTGCAATTTGTCTTTATGTATTTCGAAAATGTTCTTTCGACGTGTTTACATGTTGGCTGAGGCACTTCTGCTGGAGTCAGCTCTTTCTGGGACAATTAATCAAACGATCAAGTCTCTGATTAATCAAAGTCCCTCCTGACAACACAGTCCTTTCTTTCAATCACCTGCTGAGTCTCTACTAAAACCCAAACAAGCAAATGATTAAACTTTTTTTTTTTTTTAAATAGGAAAGAATGAAAGAAAGAAATTTTTTAAAAAAGGCAGTGTGTCTTGCAGATCTGGCACTTTCTGAGGTACATACCTCAAGGAGAGAGAGATCTTGGACTACATTTGTGATGCAAACTGGAACCTTTGGCTACCAAATGCAGGATGTGGTGTATCCTGTTCAAAGAGGCACATATTTTGCATGTTTGTGTTGGCTCCTCTCAATCAAAGCATGCTGTGATTCAGCTACACTAAAAATTAACAATCTATGTTATAGCCATGTATTACATTACGCGTCACTTTTTTTTGAAAAATCTTTTCCAGAAAGACATCTTCTAAAGAGAAGGGAAGGTAGGTAACAAAAACCTTGCAAATGTTTTCATAAAAATTATTCGATGGCAATCAAATCATGCCACTTTAAAAGATCAGCTGAACTATCTGTAAATATTTTCTCATCTCTGCAGAGCAGTGCAAACTCGTAATAAAATGCATCTGTCTCCATTTCTGCATTAAATTGGAGGTGGATTTTTATGTCAGTGGTTCTTCATTGTCAATGCAAGTAGCAAAGAACATAAAAAAGAGTTAAAAGAGGAGATGCTGTACCACAGCAACTTGGGATTTTCATGAAACTGATTTTGTGAGTTTTATGAACGAGAAAACAGACTCCATGAGAGAATGATTGTAAATAGTTACATCAAAAATTAAGGACTGAAATCTCCTCCATGACAGGGAACATCATCTGAGTCCGCTGGTAGTCTTATTAAAGTTCTGATTACTGTCTTCTTTTTGGCTTCCACAATTTTAGACTCTTTGTTAATACCCATTCTTCACATCTTTCCATCAGAGGTATTTTATAAACTAATGAATGGGGTGCTACAGAGGTGGTACCTAAATGCAGTTCACTTTATTTACAGGTAAAAGCAAATTAAGCTATAAGAGAATTAAATACCTCAGCCATGTCCAAGATCCATTGAGGAAGAGGTGCCTGGACTCTGCCAACACTGACCACAACTCCAGACTGCTCTTTTGACCGGGAAATCATGTTGTTTTCTTCAAACCAACCCCACCTGCTTCTGCAAATTGGATTAGAGGGCTGCCCCGCTGCATGTGCATGTGAAACACCTCTGGGTTAACTGACAGAGGAGGAATGCAGCTATTTTTGCATACTCCGTTACAACATTGTTGGTAAATCTCCAGATTTCCTTCATGTTATTCCATATTCTCAGCTTATGAATCCTTGTCAGTCCCCTGTTTTGACCCCCTACCACACCTATTTCTACATCACTAATTATTCTAGTTACATGCTCATGAGCCAAATACATTTTTTCCGTTCCCCAGGGTGGCTGTTAAAATCCACAGTTGCCTTTATTCGCTGAAGTGGCCTTAGGAAAAAGACCTTGCCCAACACATCTAATGACATCTTCTTAGTATTTAATTTTCAGCAGGCATTTCCGAAGAAACCCCATTTTGTTTCAGACAGAACTCTTTATTTCAGATAATGCGCTTTGCAGGCTTCATAAAAAAAAGAGCATCATGTTTCTTTCTTTGTGGCCTTTAGAACAGTTGCAAAACTCCCCCTCAGAAACAAACCCCAGAAAACATGTTTTTGTCCCTGCTTGTATTTATCTTGTTCTGTTTTCAATAACCTGTGCCTGGCATCTTGGGTATTTATCACCCTGGAGAGGATAGAACGTGAAAAGAACAACACAACGACAAAAAAAAGAAGCCAAAATACAAACCTTGAGAGAAATTATATTCTGAGGAGTGAAATGGCATCAAGGATTCTCTTAGTTGTTCCAGTGAAAGAAACAATTGCATGTTGAGTCAAGGAGTACAATACCTAAAGTCTTAAAAATAACAAAGGTATTCTGAGCTCGATTATGGAAAAGACTTCTGATGGTTGACAGATTCATGACATCACTTAAAACTGTCTTCAGCACAGATGTTTCTGGCTGTACACCTAAACCTCGATTTTAGCAGGAGATGAGATCTCAGCTACCCACACTGGACTCGGAGAGAAAAAAATATGAAGAAATAAAGACATAAGCTAATGCTACTCACAGTGTGCCACATTTAAAAATACTAATCAGCACTTTCTCATTCTGTACAGTTTAAATATTTAAACAAATGGGGAAAATTCATCTTATTCTTGGCACAGCTCTTATCCATTATATTACTCAGTATCTCCAAATATGCTGAGAAGCCAAGTAATTTCCAGTTTTTATCAAATTTTAACTTTGGGGTATGACTTTGGGATATTATGTTCAGAAGTGCATGGAGCTTTTGAAGCTGAATTTCCCTGGATTTAATATATCCCTTTCAGAGCTTTGCCTTTAGATGGAAATTCATTCTGAGCCAGTAATATTATATGTTATTTCTAAAACTCTTAAGTTTATAAAGCACATAATGAAATTTAAGTCTTCAGCCCAGGTGAAATCATGAATTAGCATTGAGTTCTGTGGGAGCAGCAGGACTCATCGCCTTTTTTGTGCCTTTGCATCATTCTGGTTAGAGCCTGAATTACAGCATAAAACGTCTACAAAGAGTCATGACGGTCACCGAGGTGCTCACTCCCTTCTTGGGAAAGCAAGGGTGAAGATGCTTGTGTGGGAAGTATGAGGGAAAACTGACTGTAAGCTAGAGATGTTTTCTCAGAAGCCTCATGGGTCGTGTCTATCTGTAAATGACTAAAGGAGCTCCTTCTGATGTGGTTATTATCTGGACCATAGCAATGACACAACATTAATCATAGCACTAAATGAAAAAGAGAAAATATAAAAGTATACGGGGGGGGAGTTATAAATCGTTAAGATCTCCATTCTTTGTTTAGGAAATTTGCTGTCTTAGATCCTCAGGCCAGTTCTGTGCTCATCCAAATTTATTTGATTCCAAAGTACCAAATAGTTTAAGTCAAACTCTACATGCTAAAACTGCACGGCTCCTGTTCTTTTGCTGGTTGCAGGACAATGTAAGGTTTCCTATAGTTTCTTGTGCAAACATATTTATTCTGCAGAGTATTTTTCTTGCCAGCTCTGAGCTTGATAAGGCTGTTGAACACAAGAACCTAAATCAAACTAACTCCATCGTGGGTGGTAAGGACAATGAGAGAAAGAAAAGTCACGGTGGGAAGAATTAAGCTGTTAATACTTGCTTGTTGTACCCATAGTATTTGTTAAAACAGATGAGAGAGTCGCTGGGGTGCAGGCATTGCCGGCTGGGCAGCCCCCAGTAGCTCCATCACACCTCAAAGTGTGTTTGCTCAGCGCTGCTCCTCTGTATTTCAGGTGGGTCTTGCTTGCCAGAAGGAAAACCCTGTTTATGTAGCATATTACGGAGATGACATGCTCTTTGCTCCTGTTAGGAAAAGTTTGCTTTTCCCCCTGAATCTAAACCAAAAGTCACACTGGTTGAAAGAATACAAATGCTCTTTTTATTTGGGAAAGTGCATAGCAGGAGTCAGTCACTTACCCTCTCTAATCACAGGTAAAACTGGCGTCCAAATTGGCACAGGAGGGAAGCAAGTTGGAATTCCAGCTCACCTGTGACTAATGGACACCGTGTGCCACCAGACATCTCAGCGGCTGAGCCCCAGAGTGTGTTTTGATCAGGGAGATGGATTTCAGAGAAGCAAGGGTGCAGGTGCAGGAGGCTTTTCAGTACTCAGTGCTTTATGACCTGCATCAGTCTGAGAGTCAGGCACTTGGCCTTAATGCTTATTGGTACAAGCAAAGTGTGTTTCATACCTATTAGCTACTTTTCCTTCCAGGAATTGACTTGTCCTGGAAGCTTTGCTAAGTGGTTTCTATGCAAGCCTGTCCCTGATGTTCAGCTCACGCTGCCCGCTCAGCCACAGCCGAGTCCGATTTGCTTTATATTCAGTCTTCACACTTGAGAGAGAGAGCATCAAGATTTCGTGAGCCCAGAGTAAAAAAACCCTAAAACAATGGAATTGTTCAGAGCTGTTTCCTTTGGAGATGTTCGGTGTTGATTAGATCTGGCTGCACAGCAGGTAGCCACCTAGCAAAGTGCTTCGCAAGACCTGCCTCGTAGCGCCAGGGCGTACATGCAAGGCGAAGGGATTTTTAATTCCATCTGTCACACACAACTTTTTGCAAGACTTCCAAAAATCACATAACCCCGTTCCCAGTCCCGGCTCTGAGAGCGAGGTCCTTTTGTTTATTGTCTTTGGGCCTAGTGTGCCTGCAGCTGTGCTGGTGGCAGCATCCACCCCTTCGACAGACCCCCATGGTGGCGTGAGCGGTGACTGGGATCTTCCCACGTCCAGCCTTCACTTCTCGGAGTGATGGTGGCAGAAGGTCATGGGCGTCTTTTCCCTTCGCCTGACACGTCCTCTTGGAGCCTGATGATGGCCAACCTCTGGTGAATGCCCCTTTGGGTGTAGGGCCAGTTGAGTTTTTCCCACACTGCAGTCACCAGAGGGCCCGCTCACCCTTCATGCTTGGACTGCCAACTGTGATGGCATTTCTTGTGGTCAAGGTCATTCCAAAATCCCACAGGCTGGTGGGTTCTGGACATCCAGAGAAGATCCCATACCAATCGTGAGAGATTTCTTTTAATGTCTTGGACTGGTACCATCTTTTTTTTTTTTTTTTTTACCTGGCGCACATTTGTTGGAGCTCATGGTGGGCTGCACATCTGCTGCAGCTAATGGTGGTGGAAGCCCCATCCCTGGAATTTGTTAAGGCCAGGCTGGATGGGGCTCTGGGCAGCCTGGTTTAGTGGGCGATGTCCCTGCCCATGGCAGGGGAGTTGGAACTAGATGATCTTTAAGGTCCCCTCCAACACCAACAATTCTGTGATTCTATGATTCTATGATCTTAATGGTCTTTTCCAGCCAAAATGAGTCTGTGATTCAATGCTACTCCTCATGGCATAACATGTGCACTGCAGCAATGTGAGTGCTTCTGGGTGACAGGAAGGACAAGAGGGACGTAGAAAGTTGTGCACGATACTTGTGAGCTTCCAGTCAGTCTCTCCTTGAAGGAGCTGGACAAATTAAACATGCATTGCATACAATAATAGCATAAACCCATTTAGGGTCACATCTTTCCTTCGGCCATACAAGAAAATTTGAAACTGAGAGTATCTCTGAAGTCCATACGTGCCATTAAGCGTGTGAAAACAACTGAGGGGAAAAGATTTACTTTCCTAACTATGTAGCAGGCTCACATTTGCTGGCTCTCCAGCCCACGTACCCTCAGCAAGCAGCTGGTGTGCAGCAATGGCCCACGTACAGTGGAATGTGTCCGGCACAGGGGGCTTTTTCAGCTTCTACTTTCCTCGCTGGCCGTGCCAGGAGACATATTTGTGTTTATTGCCAGGGCTGGGAGTTGCCTACAGGTGTTAATTATTGACGGTTCCTCCTTCACAAGGGAGCCACTGTGTGAGCCACCCTTCACCCCGCCTGGGAGTCACTATCACATTGCTGGCCCTTCCCTGCAGCTGGAAACGAGCTGTTTGAGTTGGACTTGGTGGTGCAGATGGTGCCACCTGTGACATGTTCTGCCAGAAAGAGCAGATCCCGGGCAGCTGCCACTGCTTCTTAGGAGGTCATTCAATGGACGGAGAAGCCAAAATGTATTTGCACTTGTACAAGCTTCCCAGGCTGACAAATACCTTTGCATGTCAGGTGGCGGCTCCAACACCCTACCTCAGGGCTGGTGGACTTGTGGACCACTGAGGAGGCCTGTTCAGCCCTGAGCATCACCTGGTCTTTCAAATTTGGGACCAAAGAGCGTTTGGCATCCTCCCAAACAACAGAGGCAGTCTGATTTCCAAGGCTTCACCGTGTCTGCACAGCAGCTTGCCTTATGAACAACAGTATCTCCTGTGACATGAGAGGGATCACCAGAGGGGATGACCACTCCACAGATCAACATTTGTTTTCTTCAGGGCATTCCTCTGGCAGCACTGAGTGTGCCCGCCTCAGTGATGGCAGGTTGATCTTATACAATACACATAGCCTGCCAAAGTGATGAAATCCAGAATATAAACTGGGATTTTTCACTTCTGATGGCTATCGGATAAAGAAAACCAACTTCTGGCTTTCTTCTACCCTTTCTGTTCCCAAGCAAGAAGCATTTATTATACATTCTTAATTAAGATTTAGGCTGATATAGTAAAATTGCTGCCTCTCTCCATACTGCCTTTGTTGAAAAGACAGCTGAATGCAATTACTAAAGTAAAACTTCTGCCTTGATGATATACTACTCATTTTTGAAACTGTGGTCTTTCCTGATGTACAATAAAATAATAGAATATAAATCACAGCAGCCTGAAGGCTTAGGGTGTGATTCTCTGGCAGGTGGCCTTGGAGAAGGCAGAGACTTTAGAAGATTCCCACAGTGTGGCTGAAATTGTCACATTTTAACTTCATCAAATTAATGTGAAAAAGAAAGTCGTAGAGTCTTTGCACCTGAAGCTCTAAAGTGGCCCTTGCTCCCTTGAAGTGCAGCCAAGATATGTTTGAAATTTGGTCCGCCTCAGGGACCATCATTTGAACTGAACAATAAAAGCCAAGTTGAGGCAAATGCACCACATGTCAGGAGGAGACGTGAAAGGTTCACAGTGAGTTTTTTCATATGTGTGCTGTGGTCCTTTCTACCATTTAGAAGGGCTATATTGGTGTGACCCTGACTTTTGCCAGGACTTCCACAGCCGTACGTTTGTGTTTAAAAAACTGGCAAAGCCAGGAATTCTCCAGGAAAGTCCTCCAATTTGCTGGATCTTTTTCTAGGTTCCTTTGGGAAGAGGAGCTGAACTTAACAAGAAATTTAAATTTGAAAGTTTCATTAAAGAAATATTTAAGAGCTGTTTACTTTTAAGCAATAATATTCCCAAGAAATATTAAAAAGAAGTATGTATCTTTCACGATTGACTATTTTTCGTAATTTTTAGATTTTTAGATCAGCACCAGTCATCATTTCTCTGTGACCCAGTTCAGTACTCACATGCTGAAACCAAACGTGCACTAAAGTACTTCACTGAATCAGGGATCATAGCTCCTTAACGACACATCCGTGCATACTCCACCAACCAGTCATAAGATTTATGGTTTTTTTACATCTATTTATGCCCCTTTTTCCTCCAGTGCAGATCAGGATGCCAAGATGTGTTTTGCACTGGTCTACCACACACTAAGATTTCCCCTGCTCCATACCTCCTTACAGAGACCACTTTTGCTTTCATTTATTACTTTAATATAACTGTTTTTCTTCCTGTGTTTCACAACACTGAGCAACTTTCCCCTGGCTGCAGTCGGCAGGGCCGGTTCGGCATCACGGCTCAAGAATCCCAGGCATGCTCCACCAGCGCGCAGTCCCCTCGTGACCCACGAGCAGGCTTCGGGCAGCCCCTCTCACCTCTTCGCTTTATTTTTTTTGGAGCAGAGCTGGGTAGAACCCAGTTTTTCCATCTCACAACGTCACTTTGTGATTGCAGGGTTGTTTTTTCCCTCTCATTCTCACTATGAACCGATAGGTCTCATTTGAAATGAATGATTGGGAGAGAGAAAGGAGGAGAACAAATACCTTACAGTCCCCTGGTGAGGGAAATATTTGGGCTGCCAGCACTCCAGGCTCAATTCCCAGCTCTAAAGGCTGTGTCTTTTACATCCCAGCTGGCTTCCCCACCCCAGGATGCTCTGGACTGGGGCGAGCACTTACTCCCTTTCTGTGCATGACCAAAATTTCTTCTTTGCAAAAGAAGTGGGAGCAAACCCGCTGTGTTCCTCCAAATGGTTTCCATCTCAATGCATTGGTATTTTTCCACCTCTGAAAACATTTCGTAAGAGTTTTCCAGCCCGTTCCCTTCTGTGGCCTTTAAAAGCGTGTGTGCTGGGTTTTGTTGTCAGTCATTGTAGTTGTTTCAGTAGCTGGTCCCATCGGAGTGGATTCAACTCTATTGATTCCAATGGCACCTAATTTGTATGAATGAGTGTTTTCATGTGTACAGATATATGTAATGGTTTGGAAGACATTTATATGCCTGATATAATTAAATCCAGTGGTCTGGTATTCCTTCAGATTTGGATAGTGGAGATATTATGAGAATACCAGCTCTTTCTTTATGGAAAAGCCTCACAGAATTTAATAAGAAAACAATAACCATTCTTAGGCTTTGGAGCTTTTTGAATAGGATTTAAAAGCAAATTACATCATAGCAATTCTATAGAATGTCTTAAAAAGTCTTTGCAAGAGGGGATCATTCTCTGTCAAATTTTAAAGATTACACAGCCCTTTCCATAGATTATTTCATTTCTCTCCAATCCTACTGGTTGCACTCCTATTAATTTCTGACGAGGCTTTCCCATATGGCACATATTATTTTGGCCATAAAAGTGCTCCCTGAGGCAACATAGGCTATGAAAAACGTACAGCCTCGGTTCAGCCCAATGAAATCGTGTTAGCTTCCATCAAGGCTGCGTCAGGTTTGCAAAACTGTTTTGCAACCCTGTTCCTTACATATACTCGAGAGCTCCTTGCACTGTTCAGTCCCTTACATGTACTCAAGACCTCCTTGCAGCGACGGAAGGACAGTTCCATGGAGGACACTGTCTTCAGTCTTTTGGGGGGCTGGACCAGATGATCTTTTGAGGTCCCTTCCAGCCCCTAACATTCTGTGATTCTGTGATTCCGTGATTCAGCTCCATAGCTGAGATGTTTGAGTTCCTGCGTGTGGTCTAGCAAGCTTGCTAGAACCCGTCACGCTGAGTAGGGTATTGAGAAGGTTAATGGTGTGATCGATTCAAGCATTTTAAATTCTAATCAGCTTTTTCTTCCCCTCCTGTGTGCCTTTCCCCTGCCCCGTGAGCTGCAGCCAGCAGTGTTGATGGTGTGTTATGAGCCACCACGTGCTCCCCTCCTCCTGCTGCTGAGCCCGGCCAGTGCTCATTCCTGCCGCTGCGTCTCCTCAGGGCTTCACTCGTGTTCTGCTCATGTGCTCACCTGTGTTCAGTGACCCTTGGTGGTTGCTCTCCATCCGGTTCCAGCACCCCATGGAAGCTCCTGAGGTTAAATAACATCACTTGACCATTGGCCTTGGCCGGGAGCGGTCTGACCTACTCACTTATCAGAAGCTGATCTCCGAAGTGCTGTGATCAGCAACTGCAGCCGAAGGGACTAAATCTTACGGGCTCATATGTCCTCCTTGGCCTTTGGGACACCAAGAGTGCACTTTCTTGCTTGATGCTGATGTACTGTGGTGGGTGGAATGCCTTTCCATTTTCACCTTAGCATTGACCTTATGATTTATTTTGTTTAACCTAAGCCTACTGAATTCCAACCCTTCTTGTACAGCCTGGTGCAACCTGCAATCTAACCTTACACCTAATTAGGTAAGCACATCGTAAGGCTTTGCTTACGTTCATTTTGCAGTGATTTATTTTTCTTCTCATACCCTCGTGAAAGTGGACACCACCAGTGGATGATGGGGTCAGACTTCACGTTCTCTTGCATGAGCTTAAGTAAGCAAATGTCTTTGAGAGAACTTCAAAGCAGGGGATCAAGAGAGGGGCAGCTTTTTAGCCCTGTAACTAACAGCTTGGCATGTTGAGATTGAACCCCAGCACGATGCCGAATGTGTGGGCCACTTAGATATACCAGTATGTAATATTAGCCCAGAAGAAAGCATGATTCAGGTGTAGATTGGTACAGCTGCACTTTTGCAAGTTACTGATTTTGATATCTAGAGCTGGAGATCTAGTCCTCAATTTGTCTTCTCAGATTTTGAAGTTACCCAGTGCAGAGTGTAGTGTGTCTCAACCTGATTTTGTTGCACACAGGCCCTTGATTTTGATGAAGCTATGCCATTTTCTTCCAGAAGAGCCTCTGGTCCCCTGCACAGACCTTTTGAAACCTGGTTAGAAGTCACTTAACAGTGGGAACTTATTTCTATAACAGCACAAATAATTTACGGCAAGGCCTTTGCCATTATTATTCCGCTGCATTTCTTTGTCATATAAAATTATTTTATATTGCATATTTTCCCATGCCCTTTCCTTGCTTACACTGTCTGCCTCAACTCGTTGCTAATGACGTTTGTTGACATGCTCAGCGCATTTTGATAAGTCTTCTGCCAAAGTGTCTCTAATAAAAATAAGAAGAATGACAAGTGGAACAGTGCAAAAAGGATTCCAACAGCAACAACTGAAGGTTAAAGCAGCATAAAACAGGGGGAAAACATAACAAAAACAGAACACAGTGAGCCCAGATTGCCTTTGTTAAGAACATTTAATGCTTAATTTTGTTTTATAGCCCTGGCTCTCAAGCTATCCATGCAACTTAGATTCCCATCTTTCACAGTTTTATGAATCTGCCTTAGATTCCTTTTGGAGCAGGGGCAATTCTGTGTATATATTTTCAGTCTTTGGCTTCATCGGCTTTAGGTCTTCTAAGCGAAGACATATCTCCTGTCCATGGAAATGCGACCATGGAAGGTTCACGGCTCCTCAGCACAACTTACTTCTTGGATGCCAAAGGGCACGGATGCCACAGTGGTGTTGCAGGGCAGATATAATGGAGAGCATTCAGCCAGGCATTCAGGATATTTCCTGGTTTGGCATATCTAGCTCAGCGCCAACTGGGGTCTTTACATGGACCTCCGCACAGCTGCGCGGAGTGGGCGTGAATCTGCTCCCAGGGTGACATTCTCAAGCGTGGCACCAGCTGTTCCCAGCACTGCATCCAAGTGGGGAGTGGGAACAACCCTCAGACCTTACTCCTCAATCAGTGTAACATCTTCCTGCCTTTTCCACCATCACTGCTTTTTTTTAGAAGACACCTGTGATTTCTCAGCTCTGTGCCTCTCCCTCCTCTAAATGAACGAGGAAACAGTACTGAGTGTGTGACTTTGCCTTCATTTGGGCTTCACCAAACTACATGTCGCAATTGTTAAATGATGACCTTGTAAGATAAATGGTTGATCAATATATTTGGCTGGGCTATGAGCCTTAGGACTGTGGGCAAGGGGGAATAGATGTTCAACTGAATCGGCCATGGATGCCGCGTTTCGTGCACGCAGGAAATACATCTCCTTATGATGGCTTAGTGCCATCAGCCCCGATTGAGTGTGGGGGAAATCAGTGACAATGCCATTTAATACACACAAAATAGCCTGTTTGAAATTCTGGAGCTTTCTGCAGAATTTAATAAACCTTTTCAGCTGTTTTACAGAATGCCTTGACAACCTTTTCAAAGGCATGGGAAGGCCAAAGTATCTAAATAGCTTTAAAGTCCTTGGCCCAAGATCCGGTCCAAGCACAGCTGTGTCTAACCCCACCGTGAGAACCAGAAAGTGACTGAATTCTCCGTTTGTTAGCACTCTGAACATCTTGGTTTGGCACTTCTCCACTGTGAAAAGTTCGTCTTTGAAGCAGCCCACATTTCAGCGTCGAGGGCTGAAGTTACAGGTGTCCCGAGAGCGGAGAGCAGGCGATCCGGATCAGGGGACAGCAGCAGCTGCGGGGAGGGGTGGCCCCACCGGTGTGTCCCTCATGTCCCTGATATTATCTACGGACCCTCGCTAACACTGTTATCTGAGACAATTTTAGCAGCTCAGGGAAAATCATTCAGAACCATAATGTAATGCCTTTTAGGTAGGAGCAAAGCATTAGGGTAGGATTGTACCTGGATTCCTGCCGTAGTGCCACGAAAGATATTTTTAGTGCCCTCAAACTCAGCTGGATTTTCTACAGAGAGGAGGACTCTGCTTTCCCTTGTAGGGGCTTTTCCAGCATTGCTTGCATCAGTGGTATAAATAATCCCTTCTGTTTGTTCAGTAAGGCATTAATGGGACTTTTTAAGCTTGTTCAAACAAGTTCAGTTTTAAAAGATACTTTAGGTGCCATCAGTTTTCCTTGGAATTAAGCTCTTAACCTCCTTTAGCTGTCCAACATCAAGTTACTAGTTCCCATGGGGTCTGGGAATGAAGGTCTCTCGGGACATAGGGGAATCTTAGCCCTACAATAAGGTCCCCCTGGGGCATCTGGAAAAGCAAACTCACGTGTGGCAACTTTTGGCTACGTGCAGGACCAGCACGGGGATCTGGAGACATGGGCTTTGCTTGTGCACACTAGGTTTGGGATCTCTGAGGGTGTTTTTTGTCAAGCTGGAGGGTGGTGAGGGCTTCGTTCTATCATCTGAGCCTGAAAAATCTGTATCTTGCTCAGCAGTTGATATTAAAAAATACCCCACCAACAAATAGGGCTCAGCATGCAGTAATGCCCACGGAGGCATATGGAGATCTTCTTGGGGGATGTTGTAAAATACCTCCAGGGTGAAATGTTGTGGGGATGGTGAACCTTCTGCTGTGCTCCCAGGGTTTCCGTGGGGGTATGGGAATGCAGCCCTGTGTTAAGCTGAGCTCATAAGGGATGAGAGCAACACGGACTCAAACTGTGAGTCCTTCTTGACTGGACTCTGTGTTCACGTCTGTGTTCACGTCTGTGTTCACGGACGGTGATTACAACTAGTCTAGATTAAACACTGATGCCTTGCAGGTCTCCATCCCATGAAACCTCCTGTTGACACTGATCCAGTAGCTCAACACTCCCCACGTACCAAAGCTGTAGAGCGTATGATGTCTTTCAGACACCTGTCCCCACAACGGGAAAATCCTGTCCTGTAAGAAGCCAATTCTAGAAAGATATAGCACATCCCAAACCACTTTTGAGTAATACCTTTGGAGCCCTGATGGTCTGGAAGGTTTTATAGCCTAGATATCATGCCTGGGCCCCTGGAACAGGAGTGCAGGCATCCAGCAACTTGGCAGGTAACAAATCTCCGTGCTTCGAAAGGAGAATGTCGTCATTGCTTGGCTTGGTGGTACCAGCACCTGGAGTGCTGGAATTGGTTTATGTCTGCCTTTCCTCTCCTGGCTCTTTGGAAGGATCTGGTGACTGATCTCACTTGGGGCTCATCTCCACCCTGCAAATCCTACATTTCTCTTTGCCTGCAGCACCCCATGGGTGTTTGCTTTCTTCTGCCTTTGGTCATAGAATCACTATGGTTGGAAAAGACGTTGCCAGCATCATGCTTCTGCTGGCACAGGGTCTTCCCAGACCTTAGATCTCACATCTGCAGGTGGAAGAGGGTCTCTGTTCCTGGTCCTCACTCCAGGAGAGCTCGGCCCTGGGGCAGGACGCACACTGGGCTGGGCAGGGCGGGGGGGCTCTGCACGATGTGCTGGGGCTCGGGCCCCACCACTCGCCTCAGCTGTGCTACAGAGCCTTCTCCTTTCTTCCCTTCAAAAAAGGTTACTTTGATTGTTTTGCGAACCTGTGTCACATGTTTTCATTTTCCCCCCACGAAAACAGAATTGCCAAAGAAATTAAAAGAAATCAAAAGAAATCAGTATTTCAACAAGTTTGAATCAGAAAGCTTTCTCTCTCTTTTTTAAAAAATTTTTTTGAAACATCTATTTAAACTATTTTCTGAAAAATTCTGCGTTTCAGTCTGAAAGTGGTTGTTTGTGTTTTTTTCTGGAATATCCTTCAATTTTCCTTATGCAACTGAGCATCTCCTCCACCTCCCCTCTAAAAATAGTCTGTAAAGAAAACAAATAATCTAATTTTGAGGTTGGGCAAAGCCATTGATCCATTCCAAGAGAAAATGCTGCACACTTCTCAGTTCTCCAAAGAAAAATCTTCTTCTTTTCCCCCTTTTCTTTTTGTCCCACAGTTTTTCGTGTTTGTTCCATGAGGTCGACTTGGGACAATTCCTCCCCTCTCCAGTTTTCAGTATTACACAAGTGGACCAGAAAAAAACAGCCATTCAGCTGCTCTAACCACAATCTAAATGAGAATGAGAAGATATTTCAGCTGTTTCTCTTGGTTTCCATTTTTCTCAGTTTCTGGCTCAGTAGCTCCCAGAACCTATTACACCAATTGTTCTTTTCCAAAATCTGACTGTCAACAAAAGGCAGGGAACCAGTCTAACATTTTCAACTGGAATTTCCACTACTTTGGTTCATTCCTGGCTTTGATTTTCTCAAACTTGTTTGCCCTCCGAGAAGTTTGACATTTTGTGATATTTCCCAAACTTACATTTGGTCTTAGGAAGTCTTCCTCTGACAAACACGAAATTCGTTATCACAAATGATGTTTCACGGGGAGAGAGGGGCAGAAACAAATGTCTCCCTCATTATATTGTTTCCAGTCTGTGATGAAATAATTAAAGCGTTTATGTGAAGCTACAAGGGAATCGGTACGAGGTCAAGCCAACTGCGTGAACTCTTCGGTGAAAAACCACCTTCTCAGGTTTCCACAGGACCTTTTCTTCCACAACGCTTGCTCAAAATCTCCTTTCTCCAGCCAAAATTTATCTTATAAATGGAATGCACATTCTTAAAGGGAATGCTTGGGCTTTGTTCAAGACATTTGTTTGTCAATATGTTTTTCCAACCCTCTCCTGATTGGAAGAGCCTGTCTCAGCAGCACTTTAACCAGTTCGTTGTCTCCAGGACACCAATGCACATTACGTGGTAGAAGAAAGAAACTATTATAATGACATTTTTACATTATGGGCCCTTATTATCTGAGAATAAAGTCAAATCAGTGGTTATCTACATTTTGCATCATCCAGGCTTGCAGTAGAATAAATCAGGTGCTTAAAATTAAGCACATGCTTAAGGGCTCTGTTAAAATACAGCCTAAATGCTACTGGAGATTGAGGCGGGGCTTAAAATTTCCCTTAGCAGGGAGATAGGGGAGTGGGATGTGGGAATCTCATTTTGGATTTAATCCACTCGAGACTGAACTAAACCCAAATGAAGCCCTTCTTAAATATTTTGGTCCTTCACATTTCTCTTTTCTCTCCTCAAGTCTAAGGGCTTTGCTAAAATGGCACAAATAAAAAAATAAAAAATTTTAAAAAGCCAGAATAACTGTTTACAGCACTAGGAAACTTTTCTCTGACGTGTCCCAGAGCTTCTGCTGTGAGGTGGCAGGAGCCAGGCGCTGGCAGCTGGTTTCACTTTGGAGCCATGTATGAGGCTCGGGACTGCTGCAGTTGTTATACATCTACAAACCCCAATCACTCTAGAGCTCTCTCTTTGCTCCCGCCTTCACACCAGCCTGATTTTGCTCCCAGTCTGCTCAGTTTTGTTTCTTTACCACCCCCCCC
>NW_009725959.1:25038-34866 GCF_000703405.1 Apaloderma vittatum | reverse complement strand
ATTTTTTTTCCCCTTCTTTCTTTTCCTTTACGTTGTTTGCAGAATGAGTAAACATCTTTTCACGAGCAGGAGTAAAGCTGTGGACACTGCTGCTCTCCTTTTGCTACCATTCCTTCATGTGTATAAGTTTAGCAGGGGGTCCAGGAGCTAAAATAGAAAGCACATGGGTTTGTGACTTTATAATTGAAATAAAGAAATCTAATCTGACAGAAAAAGCATGTTGTTTATGGAACTACAGACTTCAGTGAAGGACATCCCGACCAAATCATAATTAAAACTACCATAATGACCTCCAAGTTTCATTTGTTGGGTGGAAGGGAGGAAAATACAGATATTTTCAGTGGGTTCTGCTGAAACGATTTATCGAGACCCACAGCTGGTTTTAATGTGCTGATGAACTGGGAAAACAGTCAAAATGGTACTCCACTCAAGTGACTGTGTAATATCCGAGGGCAGAACCAGACAAAAATCTCTGTCATTTTATTTAATCTAATGAATGGCGTTTTGTAACTGAAAAACATAATTGCTCTGCACATATGTTACATGCACACTTCACTAATAAAATCCAAAGTGCCACCGGTGGAACAAATGAAAACACTTTTAGTCTGATTTATTTAACTCTTCTAATTTTGTTAAAGACTCCTTTGGAATAAACCAGATATCTGGCATGAAAATCTTCAGCGACATTTGTGCAGGGAGGAAATCTGTGGATTTTTTGCAAGAAAAGACATTTTAACAAAATTATTTTCTACCTTTTAAAATATATTTTAGTTTTTTTTCACTGGAGTTGCCTTTGAAGTCAAAGGCACAAAAACAATCAGCTTTAAAATTAGCACATAAAATTAATGATTGCTGGAGTTGGCAGGCTGACTGGAAAACCAGGACACTTCTGGCATTTTCGTTTGGAAAAGCTTCAAAGCTACTGCCTGTGTTTGACATTAGAAGCAAGAGCTGAAGAGTGAGGGAGGAAAATGCCTCCTAAATATCAGGTGCAGGGCAAATTTCAGGGGACAGAAACCCTCATGGTGTGTTTTTTGCAGCCTCAGTCTTGGGGACGTCACTTAAAGCAAATCTTCTTGCAAACCTCCAAGTACAAAATTTGGTTGGTTGGTTGGTTTTGGGGGTTTTCTTTTGGGTAGTGGGCTTTTTGTTTTGTGTTTGTTGTGTTGTATTTTTTTTTCCTTTAGCACTTATAGATGAAAGTAAACAAGGCAATGGTTTGGGGGGAGAAATGGAAGAAGCCAATAATATGATCATAAAAAATAAATGGCTGTACCTACCCTAGAAGAAATGCACGTATATAGGAGTGCCGGGTAGTATTTAGAAGATATTGTCAGATTTGGCTAAACTTGCTTAAATTTAAATCTGGAAGCTGTTCCTTCTCTGAAGGGGCTCAGATTTGATCACCTACCCTAAGAACAAAACTAGCAGCCAAAGCATTTTGTTGTGTTTTTTTGTTTTCCCGGTAAAAGAAAGCAAAATTTTCTGGCAAGCAAAGGACAAAAAAAATTACCTGCTTTATACCTTCATTAGCAGAAAATGAAGTTTTCCCTCTCCTATGAGGAGCCAGCTGGGTGTGGGGTTGGTGATGGAAGACAGCTGCAAACAAATGTGTTGAGTGAATTAATGTGCTGTGTGACGGTGGAAAAAGAGCTCAGCTCTGCAAGGAGGGGTTGGTTATCAGCCGGGCTGAGCAAGGCTGAGCGAAGGGCGGTAGAGACTGTCTGCAAGTTCAGCTACAAACTGTGCCTTAGTGTGTGAAAAAGAAGGAAAGGATGCCACAAGAGAGAGGGAAAAAAGAAAAAAATATGCATTTGGAGCAGCGCAATTGGCAAAATATGAGTTGCTATAAGTTGGATTCTTGTTTTCTCGAGTGGATTTGGCTTCAAAAGTCATTAGCTTCTTGTCACATGCTTGGGCAGTCGTGCCAAACAGTTCAACAACACATTATTTTTGTCATTGCACAAAAGGTGATATTGAGCCCGGAATAACTGTTTCTATTTATGACCTTGGCTTTTGGCCTAAGCTCAAAGGAAGTGAAAAAAATAATGATATCCTTTTCTGAAGGTCTTGAGGCACTTGGGTTTCAGATGTTAGTGTACAACAAAGTTTACCAGGATCTCAGTGTCAACAGCAAAGGCAGCTCCCCAATAGCTTTATCTGGGTTCTTTGGCTTTTGCTGGGGAGAAAACCCAGAGGAGAAACTGTGTGGGATCAGGAATTGAGCCTACATCTAGCAAAGTTTCTTCTAAGGTGTCGGCAACTTCAGGAGGAAGAGGAAGACTCAGTAGCCAAGAATATGTGCACGCTGCAGCCCCTTCAGCTCGAAGAGCTGTTCCCATTGAGGCACTGGCTCAGGAATGTTCCTTTAACACCTCAGGAAAATATTTTGGTCCCTTAATGTGTTGGCACAACACACTGAGGAGGGCGACAGAGTTCCTTCCTGCTAAAAGAAATTATTGTTTAGCTTGAATATTGATTAAGCCAACAAATCATGCTGGGTCAGGTGTAATGACCAAAGAGTTACCCACGGGGATAGACACTGGGTAAAAGATGCCTTTTTTTCTTGCAGGGAGATGGAGACCACGTGAAAGGTGAATATAGATGAGGAAATGGATTTAATAAACACCTGCTGAGTCTCTCTCCTGCTTCCTTGCCTGTAAATATCCACTGAGGTATTTTAATCTTGAAGTTTTTAATAATACAAGAACATCTTATTAATAATTGCATTTTGGTATGTTTCTGCTTAGTCAACTCCAGGGCAACAGTTTAACTTGACACAACAGTGTTTTCTTTAAATTTTGTGGACTGTGCTAGTCCGTGGGGGAGATTCATTTGCTGGCTAATTAACAAATGTCTAATGTAAATTTACCTTTCACTTCAACTTACATTCCTGCAACCCAAACTTCCTTTTGATTGGGGTAGCTGCAAGTGGAAACCAAATATTTTCATTGGTGGAGCTGAGGGGATGGCATATGCTGCTCGTTTAGATTTCCATTTCCTTTGCATCTTCTCAGGGGCTGAGAGTCAGGCGTTAACATTTCTGAATACAAAGTCATTTTTGTATGAAAATTTGCAAATAAAACTTCAAGATTTTCTAGTACTGCTAAAACCTAGTGCTCAAATTCTCTCATTCGCAAAAATAATGTGGCATACGAGGTTCTCCCATTCCTCCTTCCCAAATTTCCTGGTAAACAAATTTGGCTTTAAGAGTCTTGTGTAACTTTCCTGCGCTGAGCATCCCTCAGCTGACTGTTAGCTGAGGAACCAAGCCAAGTCATTGCTCAGTCATAGAATCCTAGAATCCTAGAATGGCCTAGGCTGGAAGGGACCTTAGAGATCATCTCGTCCAACCTCCCTGTCATGGGCAGGGACACCTCTCAACTAGATCAGGCTATTCAAGGCTCCGTCCGCAAGGCTCTGTCCAACTTGGTTTTGAACACCGCCGGGGCGGGGCCAGCCACAACGTCTCTGGGCAATTTATTCCAAAGTCTTGCCGCCCTTGTACTGAAGAATTTCTTCCTCAGATCCAATTTAAATCTATTCTTCTTCAACTTCAACCCGTTTCCGCTTGTCCTATCAGTGGACACTCTTGTAAAAAGTCCCTCCCCAGCCTTCCTGTAGGTTCCCTTCAGGTATTGCAAGGCAGCTATTAGGTCACTCCGAAGTCTTCTCTTTTCCAGACTGAACAATCCCGGCTCCCCCAGCCTGTCCTTGTAGCAGAGGTGCTCCAGCCCCTGGATCATCTTTGTGGCCTCCTCTGAACGCGCTCCAACAGATCTATGTCCCTCTTATGAAGGGGACACCAGAACTGGATGCAGTATTCGAGGTGGGGTCTCACAAGAGCAGAGTAAAGGGAGAGAACCACCTCTCTGGACCTGCTGGCTACGCTTCTCTAGATCCTGCTCACCTCTGCTTTGTGTGATGTCCCCATTCTCCCAGACAATGCATCACTATTTTTTTGAGACATTACTGTTTCTGGAATAAGGTAACACTGACTGCAATGTACACAGGCTTCTTGAAGGGTCCCTGGGTGGGCATAACAGCACAGCTTGCTAGGAAGGGAACATGCCCACGTTGCCTTTTAAATGCTTTTTACCAGCATTTCCTGGCTAAGCCCTGGAACAGATTTAAGTGGCCTCAGGAGGTGTCTGGAGTGACAAACCCAGCCACGGGTAAAGCCTGTGCAAGGCCACGTGTGGGAACTCCTAGAAGTTTCCACCAGCTTCTTTAATACCTCACCAGTATCATCGGGTTGGACTCCAGGACTGAATGAGATGGGTTTCTGCTCACCCACCCCATACATTCCAGTGAGAGCTTCTTCAGTTTTAATGCTGGGAAAGCCTGTGGTGAGAATCCATGATTTCAAATGTTTGAGTGGAGGATCGCAATTTTATGGAACATTTTGGCATTAATCTCCTACTCCATCTGCCTAGCTATTTTTCCCCCCCTTTAGTAAGGAAATACTTTCTGAAGAGAGCTGGATTTTGGGAAGCCTGTCCCAGGAAGCATGAGATAAGGAGCTCAAACTTTTTAATTCTACCACTTCTGTTGCTTCACTTTACAAGTTTGGAAAGGTGACATAGACCCTTTTCCTCAGTTTCCAGCTCAGCAAGGCAGAACAAAGACTGCTGAAGCCCATGAGGGGCTGCTGTGAAGGGCGTTTAAGTCATGTTCCTCAAGGGCTTGGAAATTATCTGATGAAAGCCATATGCTGATACTGGGCTCATCTAACACAGGTTTGATTTCAGGGTTGTTTGGAAATGACCCAACAGAGAGAGAGGAGGCTTGTGATGACCCTTGAGAAATGCCTGCACTGGATCAACCATCAGCCTGTTTCTCCAGGAGAGAGATCCAGGCACATCCAAGGGGATTTACTTTAGAAATCACATTCTAATCTCTCAATAACATCATTTCAATGTGATTCCCAGCACCTCCTTGCTATAGCAAGTTTCAGTGAGATGGAGAAGTACTCTGAGAGCAGCTATTTTGAAATCTTTTGGTGATGTAAATGCACTTTTCACTTAGTTTGGTTGAAGGTTTGAGCCGTGCCTATGGGTTGAGCTTGGAAAATGCTAGGTTCGCTCTGAATTTTGCAGCTCAGTCCTATTGCTGAAACCCCCTGGAAGAAGGGCACAAAACATTCACGTGGGCTTCCTCTTGTGAGCCATGAAACCCTGCCTTGTTTTGTTATCGGGCAAGGGGAGCTCTGCTCTGCCCATGGGTATTTATGTTTGCTGCTCTATGGCTTGATGTATACTTCATGAATTTTTGCCCCTATTGCGTGTACTTCCACCTTGGTGAGGCTGGAGCTGAGCAAACACAAGCAGTGATTTTTGATTTTTTTTTTTTTTTATTTTTGCAGCTTCCAAAACAGAGTGCCCTTTTCACATGAAAAATTCATACCATCGTTTAGTACTGAATGGTGTCTTCTTGACTCTCCTAGGCTCCCTTATGGCACAGGGAAACCTATATAAAGAAAATTGGCTGGCTCTTGAAAAGCATAAATGAGAGGAACTGGCTGCAGGGAGAGGTTTCTGAGTCCCGTTAGGGTTCGAGAAGGAGTTCAAACACTTCGTTCTTCAGCTGCTGGAGATAAAAGTCCTGGTACATTCAATTCCCACTTTCTGCTGCTGCCAATAAGCAGGGGGGCTTCTTCCTCAGCCTCTTACCACCGCAGAAATAACAGAGGTAAAGCAAGCAAAATAAATAAACGCTTTGTGGCTAGAATAGATAATAATTTCACCAACTGAATATTAAAATATCAAGGCTCAAGGAAAGGGTGTATAATTATGGGTCTTTGAAGTTCAATAAAGGTCTATTTCATCAACATGGTAGCTAGTATTTCAAATGCAAAGACAGAGTGATAATACTACACTAGCATTTCTGACCCACAGAGGATATGTTAGGAGAAGAAGGAAGTCCTTTAAGACAGAAGCCATTTAAATAGCGGTTGATTAATTATCCTACCTCAAAATGATCTGTCTCGGACAGGAGAATGTTCCTCAGCATCATTTCTCTTCATTTTACTTCTGCCATTTTTTTATTATTTTTTTTTTAAGAAGGATGGCTTGGCCCAGTAAGAGCAGGTGACATGCAACACAGAAATGAAGGGACTCTTATGTGCTTAGTTAAACTGGAAATATCCCCACGTGAACCAGAAGATCTAAATTCTGCGATCCAGTAAACTGTGACTGAACTTTGTTTGATCCCAATTTACAAACTGAGGCCAAGGTTAAAGAGCTTAGCAGCAGTTCTGAGTGGTGCAGATTTTTAACTTTGACTTCACCCTATGGCAGGTAAAGAAAAGTCAGCCCTGAAACATCTTACAGAGGACGTAAGGTCCTGAAAAAAGAAATAAATTCAGACAAATCCCCTGATTTTCCCTAGGTCAACTCTTGAGACCTAGAAGCACTTTGTCATGCCTGCCAGGCTTGTGGGAACTGGTGCTGATGGAGATGATAAGCTTCAGTTCTTTCCCCCACTGCATTTGCCAGGATGCAGGACAACACCTGGTGCATCATTAGAGGTGAGCCCTAGCTCCTATAAAGGCTGGGGGGAGTAGGTGTGGTTACTAAAGGCACTGTGCTAGCTTGGGTAGGGGATGGAGAGCTTTTGAAGGAAAATTGCATGATACACAGTAAGGTATGCTTTTTATTTTTATTTAGAAAGCTGGTTTGCTATGATCACAATGAGATAAAAAACATCCTTTGCTGAGGATATGCTAGCCTGAAAGGAAAGCTGTTAAAGCCAACTGAAGCTTCACGGGTACCAGCAGTGTTTATACCATGCGGCTCTCGTACTTAGAAAGGGTTTGCTACGTAAAGGTTATTTTATTTTTTTAGTAGACTATCATCACGTTTGGATACATTTTCCATTTCAAGTTAACATCCAGTCTAGTTTTGTGGCTAGGAAAAGACAAGCAAGAGTCCTCAGCTATATGGCAGTGGAAGAGGAGCTTTTATTTAAGGGTAGGGATGTTGAATGACCCTTGCAGCTTCCTGTTAGTGTTTTAATAGCAGGACTTTCCCACCTGGTCTTGGCAAGAAAGTCAAACTTCTATGCTTATGTGGAGACCTAGTAAAAGCGTGAGAAGAGCGTACCATATCTGATTTCCTAGGTAAAGTGTGTTATATAGCTTTTTGGTTCAAAGTGGGAATCAGCCCACAGGGAAAAATTGGTCTTTGCATACATGGGAGGTCTTGAGCATCGTATTTCAAATGTCATAGTTGGATATAAAAAAATGAGCTTCCAAGTGAAGCAGTTTATTTTGGTTTTTGGTGTGCCTGTGAAGTAGATGGAAGGGTTATGTGGTGATTGGAAGAGGCCAATTAAGCAGTCATCTGGGTTGACTCCTGCTTGCTTGACTACTTAAAGCAAGAGAGCTTTACAGCATGTCCAGTGCCTGCAGCGTTGTCTGAGCCCAGCTTGGACACAAGTGTGGGAGGGAGGTGTCCAACGTGGCCGTTGCTGAGGTGCAGCAGCGTGTCTGAGCTGCTCAGCATCACTGGGGCTTGGAGGAGCTGGAGGTTGAGGTGTACAGTGGTGAAACATAATCCTTCAGATTAGTTCCACTTTTCATTTGTCCTGTTTTCATATCAGCACTCTGGGGCTAGGGGGAAAAGTGTTTTCTCAGCACAAAGAGGGAACTTTGGAAGAAGGCGCAAATGGGTTTCTCCGAGCTATAGTGTCCGTGGAGATGTGCCCCCTGTTTGCTGTTGGTCCCAGCGTGTTTGTACTGCACAATGTGGAGTTCTGTTCTGTCCTGCTCTAGCAGCGGGCAGTTTGCAGATTTGAAAACTGGTATCTCCAGCCGCACTGTTCTGTGCAGGTCCTTAGTGGGACTGAGCCTTTGGGTGCTATGCTAAAGGAGTAGTGACAACTTCTGTGTCTAGTGAACCTTTTGTGAATGGCTTCTGAGTTGGCGTGTCCTGCTGGCCAAAACCATCAGCTATTTGAGGCTAGGAGCCTCTGCTGCTCCTTATGCAACAGGGCTCTGCTGTTTCTTGCCATTTCTCAGAACACTTCAGTGTCTGACTTGTGAAGAATTCACCACACCTAAAAGGACTGTTATGAAGTCCTTGCTGTCACCCAACTTTGGTGATGGTTTGAAGATTATGAGTATCTTGTTATATGTCAGAGTGAACTTCCCAGGGTTTGGAATTACACTTGAACCAAGAAGGTTAAGCCTGAGCTTGGGTTCCTTTTGCAGGTCAGGTTTTCTATCTTGAGGAGGGCTGGGAATATGTGAGTGAGCATTAGTCCTTGCTTGGGTGCTCCTGTGCTGTGTGGCTGGTGGGGCTGCTCATTGCTGGACTTGATTTCTCTTGATATGTGTTGCTCTGGTTCCCTTCCTGCTTTCTCATGCTGCTGAATTTGAGGAGTCCTCTGGAGGGCCCTTTGGTGTTGGCCAGAGGGGGATGACAAATGGGGTCATCCCAATTTTGAGGCTTGCATGGGCTGACCCTCCCAGCCTCCTTTCTGTACATCTGTCTGTGCAAGCCATGTCTGTCCACTGAGGAAGCAACATGCAGGGGGATGCAAGTGCCACTGGGAGAGCCTCTCGATCACCACTCCCTGAGCTCATCAGCTCTGACCGTCCTCTGGGGGTTTGTACAGAAGGCCAAGAAACACCACAAACTGAAAACAGAATTACTATAATAAAATCTAAATAAAACCGTAATACAAAAGCAATAGCAAACAAGGATTTCCTCTCTTCTGTGCTGGAACTGGCAATTTAAATTTAAAAAGTTGAAGTCGGTGGGTGATACACAGTTCAGTGGAGTGTCAGAGTATCCTGGTT
The DNA here is from genome assembly GCF_000703405.1 of Apaloderma vittatum. Lineage (NCBI taxonomy): Eukaryota > Metazoa > Chordata > Aves > Trogoniformes > Trogonidae > Apaloderma > Apaloderma vittatum. The sequence continues at coordinate 26,063 of NW_009725959.1, read as the reverse complement.
CTGCTAGAAAGGCATTTGGCTGCAGATTCTTCCCTGAAGGCTTTTCTCTGTGTGTAGACTTTTTTTTTTTTTTTTGTCAGTCAGCTGCTTCTACTAAACCACTTTAAGTATTGGTCGATGTCAGAGTTGAGATCTTTTTCATAGGGATGTATTTGTGGAAGAACATCCAAATACCTGCCTCTGAACTTGTTGGTTATAACTGTGTTGTCAGCAGACGTTGAAAGCCATAAACCTCATGCTGAGGGCTTTGAATATCACTTAAGAGCTTAAGCCATGTTCTCGGAATGAGTTTATGAGAAAAACCCGGAGGGACTCAGCAGCAGGCATGAGGAACTGGATCTCTCCTTCCTTTCCTCTAGCAGGGGGGAATGAATCCCCACGGATAGAAATGGCAAAGCCTTTTCCAAAGAGGACAGCACTTACCTTGCAGGAAAACTCCAGAAAATACCGGGAAGCCAAATGTTGTCTCAAGCTAAGATCAACATGATGGAGTGAGAGGCTGGTCAGAGCAATGGGGGATGCACTTTCTGCATGTTAGAACAGCTCGTTAAACCAAAGTAATTGCTTGGCCCTTAAATTATCTAATAGCTGGTTGTCCTTTCTTCAGCTGGCTCTGTTCCCTTTCTGACACCACAGACAAGAGCCAGCATGCAGCTCTGATTTAGAAATGTCAACGTGGTTTAGGTTAGGGAGTGTTTATAATAATTATGAATTGCCTTTACGGTTTGTTTGCTTTCCATAGCAATTGCGAGAAGACAGCAGCTGACAGCTGTGGAAATTTCTGATGTTGTTCCTCTAGTATAGAACAACATGGCTCTAATTAGTGCGTACCAGCAGCACTGTATTATTAAATTAATAATAATTAGAAAGCTATTTGCACCTGTGCTAATGTAACACTCTTTATCCCAAAGTGTGTTAAATCATTAAGTGCTTCAAGTCTCTAGTGACACCGGCTTTACAAATGGGAAAAGAGCAGCGAATGTTGGGAGCTTTCCCAAATGCACAAAACTTCAATAGGAAGGGGA
>NW_009725959.1:3976-25007 GCF_000703405.1 Apaloderma vittatum | reverse complement strand
CTGTGCAAAGCAATAAAGGTTCCATAATGCATGCAGACTGTGCTGGCATAGGCGCCATATATGTATGTGTGTGTGTATATATATATATGTATTTAAAAAAGGTACCCGAGATCACTATATTAAATAACTTTAAAAAAAAGAAAGAAAAAAAGTGTGCATGGGGAAGGAGGCAGAGTTTTTGAAAATAAAGCAGAGACTGTCTGGGCTATTAACAGATTCTGCTAGTGCTGTGCAAAGCAAACACTGTGATTTTTAACAGATCAGCCAGGAGGTTTACTGTCAAAAAAATCATTTACAGACCTACTAGGATTCTTTTTACCCCTTAAGCAATAGCGGAATAGAGATGTTTATTGAACTGATATGCTGTGTTAGGCTTGGCTGTTGTAGAGTGATTATGGTTGATATTTTTTGAGGAAGTAGATAGACCATAAGGAAACATGTTGGAGTCTAAACTATACCACATCCACACAAAATATTTGCTGTGGTTGAATTTACGCTGCTTGAAACTTGACTCTCTGACTTAATTTCTATTTATTTTTGGCATTGTTGATCATAGGAGACAGCAACATCCCTCCTTGAGGATTGTGTACTGTTCTTGGAAACACAAAGGAAATAAACTTTTACCAGGGTGACACCATTTATTATTATTACTCCTAGTTATTTATTTTTATTTTTGTTTTAGTGGATAGAGAAGGCCTATTGGGGTCAAACCAACTGTGTGAGGCATCTCGTAGGAAGCGGTGGCCCCTACCTCGGAAACAATTGCAGTTCAATGAACGCCTGGGTTCAGCAAAGTGCTTAAGCACAGATTTAATTGTAACCACATGTATGAATCCCTTTGATGCTGCATCTTCATGGAAGCTGTGATACAAGACAGCAATTAGGCATTTAGAGCAATCACATGGACCAGGGACAGACAGGGGAGCAAGGAGCTGAGAGGTCATGCATTTGCACAGGCCAAATAGATAAATGACGATGCCCTTTTTTTCCTTGTCGTTACACCTGGGTCTCTGCTTTGTCTGCGAGGAGGTTGCTAGATCAAAAGTGGCCCATGTAATCTCATTAGACCTCTTGCTCAGCCTGTAAGCATCCTAAGTGCCATCCAATGGTAGTCAAAGGAAGCAAACGTGGACATAGGGATGGTGGTGTGAGCAGGGCAGTGCACTGAAAGCCCTTTGGCCACGTGTAGGTGTTGGTTTAGCTGGTGTGGTCGTTCTTAACCTCCAAAGTGAATGGGATGGTTCCGTGTCTCACACTGAAGCTACGTCTAATTCTCTAGCAGAGATGCAGTTGCTCCACGGGGTCAGCATCTCCAGCTACCTTTAATCTGGTGAGTTTGCGACAGCGTCAGCGAATTGCTGGCACTGCTTTGTTCACCAGCTTCGGCTGCATCCTGTTAAAAGGGACAACTTGCACACGTGAACCTCTTCCCTCCGCTTTTGGAGGTGGTGAACAGCAGAGCAGCCATCTGGCATTTCCGTGCATCACACTGAACTAGAACAGATTGCTAACATCTTCCACTTGTGGATCTGAATTTTGCAACTGTCTGCAGTCTCTTGTGATGTAACAGTTCGCTGGGAGAAAGTTATTCTGATCTTGTGTGTTTTGTAACAGATATTGCTGTGCTCGTAAATCACTGCTGAGTGACTGCATGCTCGGATGTTAGGTGGAATTGCTATTACTGCACCCAGTGCATGCAGTAGTACCTGAGCAGTGCTTAAGGTTGGATGAAGCCTCCGAGAACATCTCCCCATCGTTAAACGAAGGCTTTAAAATCCCTTTCTCCTTTCCTGCCTTTCTCATTGCGTGAAGACCAGAGGAAATGGTGATTTTTACCCAAGTTTTTTGTCCTTTGTGAACCCTCTTCGAACGAGCCAATGTGCTTTACTACATGTGCAATGAAACATCAACGTGGTGCCATCAAAGGGACAAATTCTGCCCTCAAATGCATGAGTGGGCAAGAAACAATGAACTCTGCACATGTGTCTGATAGCCTTATGTGTCTCAGCTAAGTGCTGAGAATCTGTCCTGCAGTATTTATGGCCGTTATTTAATCTCAGCTGTTCATTTGCTTCCTGGTTCTCATATAATTAGAACATATTAAACAGGAGCCAACCGCAAGAAATATAGAAGGTTAACGCAGTTAGGAAATGTCAGTGGAATGAATACAGCTCACTAATTCACGGGTTCTTTCCATAAATATTTCTACCAGCCAAAATATTGACTTTAACTTTTTCCGTCTCCTGCACGTAAGGCTTTGTATTCCCTTGTCACAGCAACAAATACCTCGGAGTGTGCAGATGGTGCTCAGCACAGGGCAAGTGGTTACAGTGTGCAGTTATGTTATTAATTAAGTGGCAGAGTCAAATTTCGTGATGGTAAGGCACACCCAGAGATGGAAAACTTAGACATAATGAAAAGAGCAATATGTTGTAGTGGGGATCGGAGAAATTGTTTAGGACAACAGTTTGGAGCTGGTCCAGGAAACATCTAACCCCAAAATATTTTGCTGTGTGTAGCACAAATGTTTGGATTGAGAGATTCCCTGTGTCACTGTCCTCAGCTGATGCAAAGTCCCTATCTTGGTTCTTTTTGTCAGAAACTGATCAAGATGGATCTTAAAAGCTGTTTATATTCTCTTAACCCCAGTTCCCATAGCAGAAGATGGTTCCATCACCTCCTGACTCTAACAATCCAAAATCTTATTTTGGTGCCTGCTCTCAGCTCAGGGTTCCTGAGCACCCGTCTGGGCTGGGCTGCATGTGTCACAGGGGGCTGGAAGGTGTGATTTACCACTGACCTGCCACAGGCTGAGCTGCATTCAAGAAATCAGCAGCTCCTATCTGTGGCTGTTTCGTGCTGACATTTCTCCTCTGTCCAGACTTGCTCAGGATGCTAAATGAAAAGGGATGCGCTACTGTTTTCCTTGAATCCCTACCAAGCTCCAGCCTGTTTGAGAATGAGAGATAAATCTTTCAGTGGGTCTGTAGTACTAAACCCTAGCAGCTGTACTCAGGGTTAACTGTCCCCTGGGCTTTTCCTGTGTGCACTGGGGGCACGGCTGCCTGTGCTCAACATGTTACTCCCTTAATCTGCTTCCCTGTCTACTACCTGTGGTTTCAGCTGATAAGTGTTCTGGATGTTTTCCTCTGGACCATCTTGTAAAGACAGCATGTGCTGTTATAAAGCAGCGAGTTGCATATCAAAAATTAAATCAAAAATTATACCTCTGAGGGCTTGAATGCAATATTCTCCATGCGGTATTTTTTAGACGGGTATCTGTGTCAGCCTGCTGGGATGCCTGTGCATCCCCAGAGCGGGTACTAAATGTATTTGCGTTGGAAGATACGGAGTTACCTAGTGCAGTCCCGTCTCAGCATGACATAGTGCTTCTGGTGTAAGCAAGGGGGCAGAGATACTGAGCATCCTTCCAGGTGCTACCCACCTGCTTAGCAGAGGTAATCCTGGAAAGCACTTTTGAGTTTCATTAAAGCACATGTAGCATAATCTGAATTTATTCTCTGTATCTTCCAGTGCCATCAATCTCATATTTTATCAGCTAATCCCATATTTTATCAGCTGTTTGGAATTATTCCTTTGAGAATTTATCCCATAGTTGGACTTAATGAAGTAAATGAGATTAAGTGTTGCTTAAAGCTAAGCCTTTGCCTAAGCACTGCCCTGAAGTAGATGAGAACCCACAGACTGCAGAGAATTGAGGAGAACTCACTCCATGGTCCTCTCATTACCAACATTCTGTCTTGTTTTACCTCCAGTTACCTGGGTAAATGTCCCACTCCATTGCAAAGCCCAGTTGCCCAGGCGTTTGCATTTGTGTGTTTTGTGGCTTTTTTTCCTGAGCAGGCACATGAATTTGAACAGGGTATAACTCCAGTATAACCGGAGAACACAAAGTGAAGGAAGCCAAAATGAACCACATCAGCTGGTGGAGGGATGAGAGTCGCCGAGGTGCAGGTTGGAGCAGCCAACACAAAGGTTTGGGAAGGAGTTTCCATTGGAACTGGAACCCACAATGACAAAGGGTTAAGGCTGGATCTGGAAGTGAAATCTGAGCTGTACACCAGCACTGCTGAAAGGCATTGCTCCTGTAATAATGCAAATTTTAGGCACTGCTTGGAAAGAGAAAGAAAGGAAGAAAATGTTGCCTTTTGCCCCAGCCACAATGTCGCTAGACAGAAATAATGTATGCAGCTGCGGTGTCACGCTGCAGTGCAGTCAGCACCTTGCTTTTAAGCTCACTGCAGTTTATGCTGATGATGATGCACTAAATTCAACATTTAGTAAATATATAGAGTGCTTGGTTTCCTGTAGCACTGGCTATAGAAATCTGGGTTCACTATGCACGTGGGTGTATATAGACTACAGTGTCTTTAACACCAATTCACAGCACTTGTGTAGTACTGAGCTCATGACAGAAATCAAGATTTGCCTTTGAATGAATCTATCTTTTATAAAGGAACCACAGTGAAGCAATCCAGTAAGATAGGCAGTTGGTTTTTTTATAAGGTTTTAGATTGCTTTTATCCTCCTGGGATGTGTGTGCTTCGCATTAGTGCATTCCCCACCACCCCTGCCATCTGTCGCACGTGATTTGCTCTTTCTCATCTTATCTCCCCCAGAGGAAAACTGCTTCTGAACAGAATTCAGTCAGTGCTGCTTGCTTTTTTTTTTTTTTTACTTTTTTGTTTGTTTGTTTTTGGTAGGATTTCTAAATTTCCTTGCCAGTACGCCCTACTTGCTGCTTATGCTGCAGGAAGCAATGGTAGAGATGCATCCCTGGCTCTGGCTATAGGCAGAGGTGACATCTGTGCACTGATGAGATGCAGGGTGGCTTTTTGTGCATAAAAAGACATTCCCAGATCTTGCCAGGACTGTTTAAAGCTTCTGGTCCTGCTGCTCTTTACCAGTTTAGTGGGTCAAAGGCAATCAAGGCATCCTAGTTCTAGTGGAAATGCATAGTTCCCCTGCCCCATACCTTGAGGCATGGCTGGAACGCTGAGAGAGCACTGTCACATTCACTAAGAATATAATTTTTTACCCTAAAAAATCTTCCTGTGAAGTCAGTTCCACTAAAAGCTGCAAAGGCTGAGTCACTGTATGGAGTCTTGTAGCACATAATCATCTGGGGGATGATTTCCTCAGTGGAATAGCTAGAAAATCAAGTATGTCTGGCCACTGGAAAGAAAAAGTAATTCCTGCCTGTATCCAAAGCTGGGGGTGGGGGGTGAACTATGGATGATGGCCAGGTGCAGCAGATGAGCCAGGAGGGCCAGGTGTTCTGTTTCTTTGAACACCGGGGCTGTGGTGCAATGTGCCACCCAAGGCTTTGTCATCATCTGCTCCTTCGAAGAAGGGTTCTTCTGAGACAGCTTGGGCTTTGGCTCTGAGCTACATTGTGTTGGAAAGGTGTTTCTCATTGTGCTAATTATCATCAAGGAGCAGAGATTAACCTCCTTTCTTGTATTGCGTGGGGATAATTTGGCATTGGCTTGACTTCTGGGTTGTTCTGATTGAAGTGTTTGTAAAGCTGAGGTCATGGCTGGGCTCCTTGCAAATATTCCCTTCAGCAGCACTTGCTGTACTTGATTTCTGAGGCATCTTGGACCATTTTGGCTTTTCTTGGTGGAGAGGAAGGAGGGAAAAATCCCCAACTGAGAGGTGATTTAAACATTCAAAACATAGAATCATAGAATGGCCTAAGCTGGAAGGGACCTTAGAGATCATTTTAATCCAGCCTCCCTGCCACCAGGGACACCACCTCTCGACTAGATCATCTGTGCTCACTGAAGAAACCAACCACATAGATGCTCCCAATACTCGAGGAATAAAAATCTTCCTCCACATGCTTGGGAAGACTTGTGTGTCTGCTACTCCTGGAGGCAATCAGTCGAAGAGCAGTAAGAGTGGGCTGTGAAGTATCTACTTGTAGTTGTAATGGTTAACTGGAGGGCTAAAGTTGAGCCTAAAGATGCTAAAGTGCATGTTGAGGGATGTCAGCCCTGTTTCTAGTTGAGCTGCCAGCATGGGGAAGGTTGATTTGGTTTGTGAAGTGGGGAAAATCTCCTTATTTAGAGATTTCAGGCTGAGTGGGTAGGAAATCTGGGAAATGTCCCAGTGGAAGAATGCTGGTCTTGGTAAATTTCATATTTAAGTTATTTCATCTTATTATGAAAACTTCAACTTTTGCTACAACTGGCATAATATTTCCTTAATCCCGATCCTCTGGATGTGGTTCTTATACAGGCCTTTTCATCTCCAACTGGCTTTGCAAATTTTATCTGACTGAATTGTCTTAGAAACACAATAAAATTGAGGGCAAAATATTACCTTTCTTTGTTTCCTCCTAGGTAATAAGTTACTCTTTCATCCTCGTTTTAGATGAATGACTCTAGTTCTCCATAAAATTTCTTTTAGCATCCTGGTAAGAATCCCCTCTGGAATCGTTTATCATCTGCTGTAACATGAATATGAGGATAAGGTTGTCTTCCTTTCAAATTTTAACCTCAAAGTTTTCGGCTGTCTTGGAGACTTCCCTTGGCAGTCGTCATAAAAGAACCGTTAGTGCCTCTGTCAAACTGTAGGCAAGGGTTTCATTCCCACAGGCTTGGTCTAGGAGCCGATGTTAATCTTTCAGCTTCCCTTTAAAACAGTATTTGAATGTGTACTAGTGTTACCAAGTTAAACCTGTATAACAGATTCCGGATCCTGGTCTATTCTCTATCACCCAATTGTCTCTTTCCAAGGAACGCAGAGGCTTTACTTGCCTCCAAGACTAGACAGGTTTTAAAAATAACTGCCAGCACTCAGTTTGCTTGCTCATTTATCAGGGCAAATAGGCAGCAAAAGGGACTGCAGCTCCTTTCTCTCCTTTGCATTGCCTGGAGGACTACAGGGGTTGTAAGATACGTGATATAGTAGCTGTAGCACGTCAGGACTGTGTCTGGTGCTGCCTCAGGAAGAAGTGATGGACCTTGATATGGAATTTATCAGCTGAGACTGTTTGGTTTCTGCTTCACGGGAAGCTGGATGGGACTACAATAACCGTCCTTTCTGGTTCTGAAAGTCTAACAGAGTTACAAGTGTGCAAACTAGGTCAAGCATCTCTAGTATTTGTGGGCAGCTCTTCTGGGTGATGAAAATCATGGCTGATGGATGGAAAGAAACGCGCTGGAGAAGCTCTGCATGAGGCATCATGCATGAATCCTGGCTTATGCTTTTTTTTTTTTCTTTCCTCCATGGCAAATGAATTTGCAAAATATTTATTTGGCCAAAATTTCCGTAGTAACAAGGAGGCTGTTTTGTACTGGGAGACAGTTCCCTCTCTAGGAGTCCTTGAAAACTTGTGCTCCATGGTACATAGGTGCTCTGTGGAACGTCGGGGGATCCAGTGCTGCACGTCATGAGCAGATGAAGGGTATCGTGGGCCAGCACCTGAGGCTGGAACACAAAACAATATAACTTAGTCATTAAGTGTGCAAGGAGTGAGTTGCTCAGGGTTTTGTACCTGTTGCCTCTACTGTCACAGTAAACAAAATGCCCAACGCTGCTGTTGGATTAAATGGAAGGCAATAACAAAAGTGCTGAGCAGTTGGAAACAGGGCTCTTGGCATCTCCCAGAAGATGCAGAGTACAGTCCTGAGTTCGCACTGGACAGATGCGAATCCTCTGGCAGCGGAGAAGGTATTGCAGGCTGAAGCTTTGGAGCTGTTTGCACTGCTTGGGAGACGATCTGGATGTCTGGAGGTGTGTTTGGTGTGAGGTGTGCATGATTGTGCAAGTGTGGGCCCCTGGGAGAGATGTTTTTGCACCGCTGGAAAGCCCAGCTGTCCACGGGAAGAGTGTGCACATGTGAACTGCGTGGGTGTTATTTGTATAGCATCACAGCTGAGTGAGCAAATTTGTAACCTAACCTCCTCACCGGCTGGGGCCAAGCAATGAGAAAATGGTTAAAGCCATGGGAGAAAGAGGATACACAGTCTGCCTTAGAGGTAAAGTTTTTCCATCTGACTTCAACTGAAGTTTGAACCATGTCCTAAGTTAATAATGTTTACACCCATCTAAGGGAGGAGGCCTTTGGTTCTGTAATGAGTCTGCAGTTTGTTCTGCGATACCTTTTTTGCTTTCTGCCATCTGAGTTTCTCCTGCTCTGGACAACCTCAGATGGGTATTTATAGAGCAAGAATGTGTGAATCCTTCACCCCTCAAACATGTGCTCAGCCTTAGGACCTGTAATGATTCATATCCTTGTCTAATCACCGTTGATTATATGCAGAAAACTTGGATAAATCTTCTCAGAGGCTTAAAATGTGATGTATATCTAGATTCCAAAACAGCCGTATGGGTTGTGACTCATTTCTTCAGGTGCTGTTCATAAAAATCAATTATCTGGTCACTTTGGCTACCCGAAAGGATCTTTTCTGTTGGCCATTTGTTTCCTAAGACTGTATTTTATAACTCTTAGAAAATCATAAAATGTTTACAAATTAGATAACATTTCTGGCAAGAAATGCCTTCTGTGGAGACAGGTCTGTGGTAGTTTATTTAAAAGCAGGCTGGGATCCTGGAACATGCTGAAATTTTTAGCCACTGATGTGCCAAAAACACCTGGCAGAGGAGAGGGGAAACACAGCATCTGGAGGAAAAAAGTGAGGCTGTGGAGTGAGGGAGGTGGTTGTTTGTGTGGAGCACAGTTGCTTGCTGGACTCCCTCATTCCTATGTGGCCAGATGTATTCATATGTGATGGCCACAATTGGAAAGCTCGGGTCGTTGCGTTGTGATTACCTGATTTGGAGGGGAAGGGTCGAGTGGTTTTGCTCCCAGTATGGAGATGCAGGTGGCTGTGGCACAAGCAGCTACATTGGCTCCTGTGGATTAAAGCATGAGGATCTGGTTTGTGATGCAAAATGCAACCGAGGTGTGCACAGTCTTTATAAAATTATGCTATCCTTTTCGTAGTCATTTGATGTGGCGGTGTGATCATCCCTGAGAAATGTGGGGGTCCTTAGGAGAAGCTGTTCATCCTCTGGGCTAAACCATTAGAGAGCCTGGCACTGTCTGCTTCCTACCTACAAAACATGCAGACTTCTTTTAATTGATCTTTCTGCCTTCTCTGTAAGTAGATTCTGCTTTTGTATCAAGGCATCGCAGGTCAGCATTAGCAGCGTTTGCCTGCAGGGTGGTACCGCACTGCTCTCAACATGCAATTCAAGGATGGTTTTTGATGGTGTCTACAGTGTTGTGACCCTGGGCTATGAATATTAATCAAAAATATTAATTTAAAAGGAGAAAATCTGGACTGTGTCCTTGTCAGAAAGCATTTCAGCTACTTCAGATAACAAACATTGTCTTCCGAGTGTGAAAAGATTTATCTCTGAGATGGTCACTGTGTGTTTGCTCTGAATAAAATACAACTTAGTAACCAGCTGCTTGTGCCTGCATACATCAACCTGACAGATCCACCAGCCTTTCCCAAAAGCCTTTTGATGTTCTGTGGCCAGTGAATGGCTTGATTAGGAGTCCCTTGTGAGATTCAGCTCTGATCTTCAGATAAATCTCTTTGCATGCCCTGCCCTCGTATTTCCACTGCCTGTTCCATGTGTAGGACACCCATTGACAGAAACCCACTCGGGAGCAAATGTCACCCTAATGTAAGCACATTGCTAGATTTCCTAATTTTATTTTTATCAGGCAGTAGATATAATTTGTTTTTTGCCCTTGCTCAGCTCTTTGAAATACTGCTAGGCTACTCACTGATCTTATCTTACACAAATATTTACACGCATTTTGTACTTTGGAAAAGTGTGATTTAAGTTGCCTTTGCCGGACGAGGGAGACGGTGCCTCTGTGATCTTGCCATCCGGTCCCGGGATTGCAAGGCAGCCAGCCTGTGATACATGCCCCGTGGAGAATTCTTGCTGACTCAGCCAGAAAGCCACCAGCATCTCCTAGAAGTAACCCATACTGCTGTAAAAGCACCTTTTGTGAGTAGCTTGATCTAGTATCTGCTGGGTGAGCCTTGAGGAAGCTGTAGATGACATGAAGCAGTGCCTTTGTTAACCACTTGCGTTACTCCAGTATCGTATTGATTGCAAGGGTCTGTGGGACAGATGGGTACAACTGGGTGAGAGTGGTGGAACTGCCGATGACATTGCCGGAGGTGCGGGGTGGACTAGGAGCTTCCAACCGGCTTTGCCCCAAAGCCCTGTGCTGCTCAGCTCTGAGTGTGGCATCAATATATCACTAAGGGATGCTGATTTTTTAAGAAACATAGTTATAATTTAAAAAAATATAGATCTTGGCATCTCTGCCCTGACTTAGGCTTTCTGGAACAGCAGAAAGAAGGGGATTGTTTTTTACAGTAGAAGAAAGTATTTTAAAGCGTTCCACTGTGACGTTTGATGCTTTCACTCGAACAGAAGCCATTCTTTTCAGCAGAGGTTGCTGGGTGAGGCTGCAGTCTCCAGAGGATCAGACTGAACATTCATGACGGTTCCCCGGCCTTAAAACGTACGAACTTGTGCATTTCCGTATTTATTAATACATTTCTCTGTGCGTAAATCCCTGGACACTGTTTAAAGTGAGTCATCGGACGGGAAAGATGCATCACTGCTGCGAGCTTACTGTGGGCTTACAACTAACACTGGATCAGAAATGGTGGGTAGGTCGTTGGGTTTGACTTTCTATTGCTTAACCCTTTCTTAGGTGTCCAAACGTCGGCACTGCTGCTCTAATAAAGTAATCAGCAGTTATCTGCCCCGAGCTGTGATCCAGCTTGTGCTGCTTCTTGTAAATCCTGAAACGTAGAAGGCGTTAGGGGGAAGCAGTGGGAACAAACTGTATCCGACTGATGGTAAAAGCAGCTCAAAGTAACTGTAATGGTGAGTGAGTCTGTTTTTATAGAAGTCTGCAAAGTTCACCAAAGCCTGTTAAGGCTTCTGATCTAGGTCAGCGGGCTTTGGATTAGGTCAGGATTTGGATTTGGTCAGGATGGCTGCGGGGTGAATTGTGTGCCTAATGCACTTTTAATGAAAATGTTATCCTCTGGAGCAAGGCCAGGTACGACGAGAGCAGGACCAAAGACCCTCGGTTCCTCAGCAATCATGGGAAAAAGATATTACAGCTATTTCATAAGCCTGTATGTTTTAAATGTCTAAGAAAGCCAGCCCACATCAACAGCAGAATGAGCGGACTTCTACGTGGACACATCATTTAATCACAATTTAATAAGGCTCCTGTATCAGCCTTTCATAATGAAACTTGGGGTAGAACCAAACAAAGGGGTCACTGTGGGAGAGAAGAATGCAGCTTTTGATTCACGTTTTCTTTTTAGGGTTCACGATGTTTCGTTTTCAGTAAGCTGCTGGCGAAATGAAATGCTTTCTGCATGCCAACTGTTACCTCATAAATGGTCCTTATGAAAAGTAATTTGTGATCATGGGATGATTATCAGCCTTCTCAGGCAAGCTCCTGTGAGAAGCGTGAGCTCTTCTTCCCTCTGAGCAGCCCTTGGATATTGAGGCCTTTACCAAGTGCTCCAGGGAGGTGTTTAGGGCCTGGATGACAAAAAGATCGTTCAATAGGACAACTTCAGGGAACCAATAACTTGGCCTTGGACAAGTATATACAACCTGGTGGTCTTCGTTGTGTTGAGAGGACATGAGGGTGATGGTGCCTCAAGCAGGGAAGAGCTGCCTGCACTGAGGACCAAAACCTGCTGTGCCGAATGATGCCAGAGGTTTTTCACTCCTATTGGTGGTGTTTGTCCCCCCTGTTCCCATGTTTTGGGAGGTTTGTGTGTGAGCTGATAACTCACTGAGAGGTGAACAGGGTGCTGGATGATCTGGAGAAGGTCAGTGGAGATGGCATGTCGAGGAGAAAGGTGCTGTTGGTCTGAGCCTCTTGGTGGTGTTTATCCTCTTACTCATCAGGATTCTGATCATGGTGTGGTCCCTCCCTTATTCTGCAGAGCTGAGGTGGGGGCCCAGGACCCATGGGGCAGGAACATGCATCACTGTGTTGGAGCTCTGATGGACAGCATTAGCTGAAGATACATCTGACTGTCTCTGGGGCAAATAAAACACAGCCTCTGAGGCTTTTCAAGGCATAAATTCAGGTGCCACCTGAAAGGCTTTGGCCCCAAAGGACAAGATGAAAAATGCAAAATGGTAAATGGTGGGAGGGTTTTTTTGTGGGTTTTTTTGGGGGGTTTTGGTTTGTTTTAGTTTTTTGTCCCCCCTGTGGCCTGTTGACTCTGCATATCTGTTCTTCTGAAAAAAGTCTTCCTTGCATGTTTTGGAGTGTTAATAACTTATTTTTAACCAGCGCTTCAGATACAGTGTGTCCTGAATGTGGCCCTGATACTGGAAAGGTGGAGTCCTGTCTTCAGTAATTTGATGTGGAGGATTTCATTGTCTTTTTATTAGCAGGACTCTCCTGGTGTGCTGTGCGTGGCAGCATGTTGTTCCCAAGGATTCCTGCAGCCCATTCCTGGGGGAGTTCAAGCTTTAATTTTGTCCTCGGTTTGTTTTGTTCTTGCTGGATATTACACAGACGTTGGGCTAGATGGTTGCTTTTTGTGTATTGGAAAAAATAACTAAACTCTCCAGTGATTCTCACCACAAGCAAAAATTTATCGGAGAGGAAAAAAAAAAGTTTAGAGTTATTTTTGCTTTTAAAGCTCTTAAAGGCTGAGCCTCACATTGTTGTCATCTCTGATATGGTGCTGGGAAACCAAGAGCAGCGTCTCTTCTGTGGGGGTTTAGGTCACCTCTGTCGTGTGTGGCCAGGCTACCTGCCAAGCTACTTTTGGCAGCCACCTGCTCTGAGAACTCGCTCTCTAAGTCACAAGACCATAGAATATTTTGGGTTTGAAGGGACCTTAAAGATGATCTTGCTCCAAGATCCCTGCTGTGAGTTGCTCAAAGCTCCGTCCAACCTGGCCTTGGACACTTCCAAGGAGGAGGCTGCCACAACTTCTCTGAGTAACCTATTCCAGTGCCTCACTACCCTCACAGAAAATAATTTTTTCCTACTATCTGCTCATGCGATCCAGGCATAAAATTGATGGAGCTGATGTGAGCTGAGCCAGATTCATCCAGTGTATGCTCTTGTTTGCCCTGAAACCTCTGTCTGGCTGGGTTGGCTTGTCTTCCTGGCTGGGTTCGCTTGCAGGCACCATTGAGACAGGACCTCTTCTTGCCTAATGCTCATCATGCTTCTGAGTTTGAGGCTTGCAGCTGTGTAATGTTTGCCTTTGGTTCTTTTTTCTTTAATGCATTGCTTCTGCATATCTGTGTGTGTCCGTATCTATATATCTCTATATATCTTGATGCCTGGGTCATGGTGCCCCTGGTGCGGATGCACTCAGCGTTGCTTCAGCTCAGCCTTCCTCAGCTCCACATATGAGGCATTAAACAGGAGGAGTCATCTACATCCATCTGTCGCTTCCAAGCAGAGGTCTTGGCACACTTGGGAGTGTGTACACTTAAATTATAGGACACTGGGCAGGCAGGTGTCCTGATGCCTAAAGTATCTCAGAAGTGTCCTCATAACTGTTACCTTACAAATATTAAAAAAGGACAGCTTAGGTGTACTTTATCAATGCTGCAGAAATATTACAATTATTAAACCAGCCACTTTGTTACTGTTTTTCTCTGATTGCCAAACAGATTTTCAGAGTGATGCAAGGCAAATAAACCGCTGCCCAAATGGACCACTGTGGAAAAGGGTTGTTTTTTTTTTTTTTTTCTGTCTGCCCTTTAAGAAAAAAGCAATAGGGTAAAAGACAAATGGAATGGCCAGTGTTTTTTCTGCATCCCAGGGCTCTCACACCTTTAAACTCTTCTCAACCGTGTGCTCTATCTGTAATAATAAATGCAGAGCTACTGCAACTAACACAGTCAGGCTTCCCTCACCAGTGTATCATTTTCCTACATTATATCATGTAAAAATTCACAGAAACTGTTGCCTCTCCAATTTGAAATCAAAAATGGCTAACAAGCAAGGGATGCTCTCAGCTTCTAGCCCGAGTTTGTTTAAAGAAGCAATGCTACATGTAGTCAAATGGTATCTGGTGGTGAGAGTCGCTTATGAATTGGAGGGTGGAAGAAATGCAGCTGCTTGAGGGGAGAGACTGTGGGCACCAGGGAATGGGACAGGAGTTTTGTGCATGTCTGACCAGGCTGAACACATGATGCTGCGCATCCTCCCCATCACTCCCTCATCTTCCGTAGTCGTCCTTTCTAGGAAAGCTTTGCATGTTATCTTTGGCCACGCAGAGGTAGGGTAGTATATCCCTGGCTGCATCTGATACTAATAAAATGAGGCTGAAACAATATAATAGTTCTCAAACTAATCCTTACTTTCTTATTTTTACATCAGAAGCAGGGCATTTGTCCATTGGTGGCTCCGACACAATCGCAGTGAATTAAGATGGCCCGTTTGCAGGGTCTCCATAAACAGGCATTGCTGCTCCTCAACCTAGTTTTCCTGGCAATTTCTACTGCTTTCTCATGTGTCAGAAGATCTTCCCAAAGCTGCTGCTAAAGCACACTAGCCAAATGCCTCTGTAAAGAGTTTTGCAGAAGCTGAGGTTACACGACCTCTCCTTAAATCAGAGCTGAATTGTTTGCGGTGCTTCAGCCTACTGATGTGAAGCCATTTCCAAAAACCAGGCCCTTTCTGGATGCTGCAGGTCCTACTACCAGGCTACCAAAACTCAGGCACTCAAATGTTGAGTCACCTACTAGACCTTTATGTACCACCTTAACCCTGGCATTACTAGGCTGATTTGCAGCATGGTTGAACACTTCTCTTCTGGCTTCAGTTGGTGTTCATCCACCCAACAAAATGGGTTGGGGGTGTTCATGAGCTGTCTGTAGAGGAGGACATGTTCTTTCTCCTGGCACACTCATGGCCCCCGTAGGTGCTATGCATGGTTGGAGTTCTGGGGAATTCATCTGTTGCTGAGTGGCAAAACAAAAAGGTGAAAAAGGGCAATAATGTGATAGGGCATGGCTGGTCTCCACCCACAGCTAGAGCTCTCCATAGGAGGAAGAGACCATATAGGTTGCACCTTACTTGTTGCAGCAGCATGTCTCCTCGTGAAACATCTCTCTATCAGTGCTGGCTTTCCAGGAAACTCTTCTTCTAGGAAGCCTTGTCCAAAGCTGCTGAGGTTAACACAAACATCTCTCGCCTTCAGCTGGCCTTGGCTTGAGCTCTGGGAATTCCACAGCAGAAGAGGAGGAGGTGATGTGAGGACAGCGGCGTGCAGCTCGGAGGGAGCTTTCCCTGTGGAGACCAGGGTGGCTGTGACCTTCTGTCTTCTGGCAGGGAAGAGCCCTGCTCCCCATGCGCCTCCACTGCTGCGGGTCAGGAAGAATCCTCGCAGGGCAGGAGCAACCCCCAGCATCATGTCAGCTCCCTGGGAGCATGATGCTCCTCGTGCCCATGATTTGGGATCCTTCCACCTCCATTTTGCTACCTCTTGCAAAGCGGGCTGTTGGCTAACCCAGCTGTGAAATAGCCTGCACTCACTGCTTGGTGGAGGAGTGAGGGGGGAGAAAAAAAGATGCTGAAAGCATGCCAGTACCGAGCACAGGAAAGGTTGTTTATCGTTGAGATATCAAAGATAGGGGAAACATTGAAAAGAGGAGCCGGGCGGAAGGCCTTGCAGCGTAGGAAGTGTTGGCCAAATAACAGTGGAGGATGTTTATGGTGTGAAATCGGGAAGTGCTTTCAGGAAGCTGGTAGGAAAAATTCAGCTGAGATAGGACAAGGGGAAACAAGAACGCAGAGAGGGACAGGAGGGATATGCTCTGCCTTGGCCAGCTGTATTTATAGAAAATTGGACCATCTTCAAACCTGGTGTTGAGTCTTGAGCTGTGGCAGGTTTCCCTGCCTGCCTCATCCCATGCTCAGGAAGCGGCGCTGCCGTGAGCCTGCGGCTATTCTGGGGCTGGCGGCTTTTTCAAGAAGCATCAGCACGGCCAAACTCATCAGCACTGTCACAGATGCACTTTGCGGGGGTGAACTTGGCTCATGGAATTAACATGTTTGGGCTGTCTAACAGCAGAGGAAAATGGGCTTCCCCCTCCCACAACTACTGCTGAAGGTCTCAATGCATTGCAGAAGGCATTGACTTGCAAACTCTCTTGCATAGAGGTGTTGGCCCTAAAAGCTCTCAGTTTTATTTCTCTAGCTCACCCAAAACTTATGGTGTGGCACAGGTTAGTGAAAACAGTCTTGTTAAATAAAAACAAATCCCGGAATATGATCCCTAGACTGAGCTCAAAGGCTACCAGTGATTAAATACCCAGTGCAAATGAAAGGACTTAATCTTTCATATACACCATGGACACTCAAACTCACTGTTTCAGGAAGTCATCTAAGTCAAATGTCCTGGCTGCTATAATTTTATTTTTTAATGAATGTTTTAATTTCACACTTATCAATACCGTGTTTAGGCTTAGCCAGGCAGCACAAGACGTGTCCTTATTCACCTTTCAAGGCACTGCAATGCCTTGGAGGGCAATTATTCCTCGTTTATGAGCTCTAATGATTGAGTGTGGGCATTGCCAAAGGGGCACTTTCTTTTGTGTTGTATTTCACTGCAATAAGGAAAAGATGCTCAACAGGATAGATGTAAGATTTGACTTATGTAAGCAAGGCTGGTATTTCCATATATTTGATTTAAATTTTAATCAAAGTACACGGTTTTTCAAATGCAGATAACGCAGCAATGGCTCCAAAAATAAAACACAAGCAAGCAATCCATCAGGCATATCTGTCAGCAAAACAGACGCCATCTCATAAACCTGCCAAAGCAGCCCTTTGCTTCAAACAATAAAAACTGGAAGAAATCAAAAGCCTTGGGTTCAAAAATCTCTCTTTGTATGCTTTTTTAGGAAAAAAAAAAGAAAAGCCAAAACCAAACCTCCCCAAAAACTCCAGCTCTCAATCAGTGTAATTTGGACTAGGTTAATGTAAAAATGAAAACCATCAATAAATCTTTTAGTGGAGATCAAAAGCAATGAGGGCAGGAAACCAGAAAATTGATGATATGACATTTTCCAACACTCTATAACATTCATAACATTCATATTATTCAGAGAACTGCCAACCGCAATTGTTCGAATACTCTTTTAACTGATGTTACTTGAACTCATAACCAGCTACTGATCTCTCCAGGGAAAAACATATGGGAAGACAGTAGCTCAATTAAAAGTAATATGGTGTGTGGCTCTTGATCCTCGGTTGAGCCCTTGTGCCTGAAAGCTCTTAAGTGTGTGTTTGAATTTAATCCTGTGCTCAAATTTTATCTGTTTGGTGTGCATTTCTTGAGTGAAATACCCAAAATACCCTTGAATCACCTTTTGAAAAGCATCTGCTCAAGCTGCAGCTGATCATGTTCAGAGGTGGCACCTACTTTTTCCTGGGCTCTGTGGGTGTTTCTAGAGATTTTCTGCCAAGAGAGCTGGAGAGGGACTGTTTACAAGGGTGTGTAATGATAGGATGAGGGGCAATGGTTTTAAACTAGAGCAGGGGAGATTTAGGTTAGGCATCAGGAAGAAATTCTTTACTATGAGGTGGTGAAACACTGGCAGAGGTTGCCCGGAGAGGTGGTGGGGGCTCAATCCATGCAGACATTTAAGGTTCTGTTGGATGGGGCTCTGAGCAACCTGATCTGGTTGACGATCACTACTCACTGCCGGGAGGTTGGACCAGATGACCTTTGGAGGTCCCTTCCAGCCCAACACATTCTATGATGGCGAAATACTGCTTTCTGATTGCAAAACCTTGTTTGAATTCTGTCTCCCCCTAGTGTTGCAAAAACAAGTGGAAGGTGGTAAAAGGATGTCAGAGATTTAACGTCCGAGGCGCTCTCCTAGTTAAGAGAGCAGAAAACAGATGTCAGCAAGCTCTCCCTGTAGCTGCGCACCTCCAGTGAACACCAGAGGAGCACGCTCGGAGAGATTTTGGATGGGGAGCATCGTGGTGCAAGCAGAGCTGCCAGCGGCTGATTAATCAGGCGCATTTTGGCTGAGTCGCATTGTATCTTCTGCTCCGCTGAGGGAATAGTTTCTCCATTGCGTGCCGGCATCTGTGCTGAACGCGAGTCTGGCATCCTCTTGCCTGTCCTGGAAATTAGTGACATCTGAAGAAAATGAATGATGAAAACAAGATTATGAAAAGCACACTTGCATGGAAAGAAAAGTATGGGTAGAGGAGCCTTGCCTGGTGGATCGCATGAGTTGGGTCACTGAGCATGCTGTGTGCTGGCCGCTGTCTGTAGGGTCTGAGACCTGCCTGCAGAGAGGTGGCAACACGTCCTGGTTGGGCTCCTGTAGCTGATCTCAGCAGATGGGAACAACCTGTGGAGTGGAGCTGAAAGCGTGCTTGTTTTACTTGTGTTTTCTTTCTCCTCCACTTTGCCGGGGGCTGATGCTGCCTGTACCTTGTCCGTGGGCTCACAATGGACAGTGTCCCATGGAAGATGCGCCAGCCTCATTTTTTTTCCCATAACGTTTTGCCACTCGTTAATCCTTTTGATTTTTGCCTCCTTGAAGCCCAGGGTTTGGATCACACACACTGACATCAGACATGAAAACACTCCAACCAGTGTAAAAGTTTAAAACCCTTGTTCATGCACCCTGGAAGGACTTTCCCTTGATACGCTGACAATGACTGACTTTATTGTGTTTATCTTTTGGCAATATCTCCTTTTGCAATTGATGGCATCTCGCGTTTTCCTGGTGCCAGGTTCAATTTCCAGCCTCGGTAAATGAGGCGGGTTGTCGTGTTTCTCTGCCACGCTGCGGCATACTTTGGGCAGCCTGTGATTTTGGTGGTGAATACACAGAAGAATAAAATAAACGTGTAGCAGAACAGCACATGTAGAGACACACACATATGATAAAAAGTCTGGTCTTCCACCTAATTTAGAGCAGAAAATTGGCATGTGATTTTATTGTTCAGATTGACTCCAAGAACACAAGCATATTTTTTTCCTTCAAATCGAGAACTGCCAAAATATAAAGAATGATATCTATGGGTTTGAACTAATTGGGATTAACTGTTTCCTGGCTGCTTTTTTGGGAACAAGTGCTATTTTTGCTCAGCTGATAGCAGCAGCACGACCAAGGCTGACAAAGGGAAATGGATGGTGCAAAGGTCCTTGCAGCCTGTGGCTGTACCCCAGCAATCAGATCTGTGCAGGTGGGACTTTCTGACCTGCATCTTTTGGTTTCTGGAACGGGAATAGTCTCCCAAAGTCTCAGCTCTCAGATGCTACATGCCCAGCTCCTGTTACGGCATGGAGAGGCGAGTTCTGAGCAGCCAGACATGGGAGCATGGCAGGGAAAGTGCTGAGCGTTTGGCAGTTTGGTTCTGTTTTAATTAGTGTTTTCTGCACACTTTTGATTTCCAATTTTCAGCTCCAGCTGTTGAGACTATTTGCTTTTCTATAAGTGTTTCTGAAAGGCAAGAAAAAAATGCATGATCCTATCGATAGCCCAAGTACTGTTGGGATTAGAATAACATTGCAGTTAGAGTTGCGTCTGTTGTGTCTGTTTGTCTTCTGGGGCTTGAGATCCGTGTTTTCAAGCCTTTTGCTGTAAACATGAGCCTGGAAATTTATCTTGAGGTTTCAAAATAGCCAAATGTTGCAAAACTTGCCAGAAGGACTGAGGGAGCTGGGAGCGCTGGCCTTGCAGGATGATGGGGGAGCAACCCACATGTTGCCTGTGGCTCTGTTTGGGATGCTGAAATAGGTGCAGGGAAAAAGAAAAAAAAAAAGCAAGGGCTGATCTGAAGAACCACACTGAAAAAGCTGCGTGTAAGGCATGGCATGTCCTATGGAGAAGCCATGCAGCATATTTTTAGCAGCATTTCCTGGCACCGTGTGTATTAACTACTTCCAGACTGAGAACATTGGACAGGGATGGTCTGAGTCGCCGGAATTTGTGTGCTGATTGTGCACAGCATGTGTGCTATGGGGCGGCTGATACAACTGCGGAGCAGAAGCCGAGAAGGAAGAGGAACATTTTTTTGATGCAGCTCCCAGGGGACCTCTCAAGGCGAAGATGCTGGAGCACTGTGGCATGCCACTTGGCCAGATGTTTGTACCGTGGTATGAGCAGAGCAAACCTGGAGGCAAGCTGTTCCCGGGAGTAACCCATGTGGGCAGGCATGTGAGAGCATCCCTGGGGATTTTACCTGGGGCCACCAGCTCTACTAGTGTCTGACTTGTTCCAGGGACACATGGTGGACCATGCCACCAGGGTGGAAAGGTTGTGTGTGCTCAGAAGGTCACAGCACTGGATAATATTTTCTGTATGAATTAATCCCTTTGTCAGGATGTTCCTGGGATACCCCTCAGCCTTGATATATGCCAAAAATCTGTGCTGGCCCCTAAGAAAATAGATAAGACCAGTGTCAGACCATCATAGAATCATAGATTCAATTATGTTTTATTTATTCATGGTTATGCCAAGCTGGGTAATGGTTGTGAGAGGAGATGTAAAGCCCTGGGGGAGAAGGAACTTTCTAGGAATAATGTTTCCTTGGATGACCTTTAGGAATACATTGAAGGAGCTGCATCAGCAGCAGAGAGAAGGATAGGGAACAGAAAAGATGTTTTCCCAGGTCTATTGGTATTCATCTTTCTCCATGGAGCCTGCTTTGGTGGGTACCATGGGAAGATCTCCCTGCCCTGCCACTCTGATTCTGCTGCGAGGTCATTGAGGAAACCACTAAACCAACCGAGAGAACGTTGATTTTGAGTTGCTGGATTGTTTGTTTAGTATTCGAGTCTGCCATGGACGTCTGGGGCAAATTAAGAAAAAACAAAGCCAGGATTTTTCTTGGAGGAAAGAAAGAAAACTGACCTCAGAAACCCACGTTGTGTTTCATAACATGGTGGAGAGGAAGAAGTGAGCACATGGGCAGCCCCAACCACCACCTGCGCGAGACTCTAGTTCCTGAGTCTAGAAAGTAAGTGATCCTGCT
>NW_009725959.1:0-3945 GCF_000703405.1 Apaloderma vittatum | reverse complement strand
CTGAAAGACCCCTGGCAAGGTGACAGGAGCTCACAGACCACGAAAAATGTTATGCATTTTTTTCCCCCTCCCTTTGCTACTTTTGCTTCCCAGAAGGCTTCACTGGATTCACCCTCCTTGATGCAATTTTCCCCTCCAGTTGCAGAGTCTGAGAGAGCTGCCCAAACCTCAGCATCCTCACACCTGGCTCTGATTCCCCTCCTGCTCTCTGAAACTGGTGATGTGACAAGGGTCTGGCTTGAATCTGGGTGTCAAACAGGGAGAGGTGGCTCATGACGGATAGTCAGGTGCCAGTTTACAGGCAGTTAAAGCTTATGTAGGTAGTAGGTTGGGAAACTGTGAACGTGAACCACGAGTGAGGGAAGAAGCTGAGGCTGCAGGGATGCCCAGGCTGAAGGGTCCGAGGTAGATTCGTGCCATGAGTAAGAGCTGGGGAAGCCACACTGCGTGGGTGCTATGGTTTTATAGCACTACCACCCTATCTGCAAAAAGAAGTATAAAGATTTTGGTATCTTGTATCAATCCTGAGAGCCATGCACGTGCTTCAGCAGCAGCAGCTTTCCTTCTTATTTCTATTCCTGCTTCTGATTTGCTCTGTCACCTCAGGCAAATCATTTAACCCCAGCTTCAACCTATTTTACGGGGATGTTGCAAGGCTTAATTAAGGCTTGTAAAAGGTTTTGAGTTCCTGAGAGGTGCCTGCTGGAGTCGGGTGATTAATCACATGTTGATGGGAGGGATATTGTGGGGGTAAATCCAAGCAGTCAACAATAGGGCAGATGATATTTTTCCCTGGGGGAATCACAAGGGGGTTGTAAAAGCATGCACATATCAGATTTAGTCATTCTGGATATCAAGTTGTTGAAACTGTAGGGAGGCTCTGTGGCCAAAACCACAGAAATCTGACTGTATGGCTGAGATAAAGACATTCTGAATTTCCACAGAAGTCAATCAAAAATACATAAATTAGGGTGTTTCCCCCCCAGAGTTCAGAGTCACAAAGGCGAACAATTCGCAGAATGTCAAGTTTTAGAAATAGATGTTTGGCACTTCCTCTGAACGCCATCCTAGCCCTCTGAAAATGCACCAGAATCACGCCGTTAGCATTTATTGCTGTAGAGCAAAAGGGAAGACTATTCAGAGGAGCAGGAAAAAAAAAATCCCACCTTTTGCTGAACTTTTTTGCCCTTTTTCGCATGATTGTGCAATTGCCCTTCTGTATAGAAGAGGAGAGGAGAGGGGAAATGCTGAGCCCTGTGCAGTTGTTTTCAGGATGACCCAGTTCTCCTTTGCGGAAGAAACGAAGAAGCAAAAGTCTCCTGCTGCACTCTGTGCGTTGTTTTTTTGATTAATTTTTGGGCCCAGCTCTTTTCTTCTGTAACTTCATCTCCTTCAATAAACTGGCCCTTAATTTACACCAGCATCATGAAAAGGAGCTGGGGCTTATTAAGCAAACCAGGCAAAGGCTGAACAGTCTTTGATCGGCTTTTGAATTCAACAGGCTTTGCCCCAGAAGTGGATGGTGACAAAGGGAAGGACCCGAGCTGGGCTGGATGTCCAGCGATTTGCTTTTGAATACCGAGGAGGACTCTGCAAGGCCCCGGTGACAGGGAGGAATGTGGCGAGCCCTTGTGCATGCAAACGAGGGTGATTTCATAAGCTTTTCGGAGACGGAGCATAAATCAATATTGTTTTGTAGATCGCTTGGCTTGCCACTTTATTTTTTCCTTGGGGAGCGTCCAGTATCCGTGTACTACGGGGAAGGACGCTGCAGGGGAGTGGGGATGGCTGTGCCCTCTGTTTTCACCCCAATATGTAGCTCAGTGAAAACTGGATTTTACTCTTCCAGGGACCAAAGAGAGCCAGCCAAAACCAGAGATTATCATCACTAAGGAATCCTGCCTGGGGAGCTTCCACCAACCAGGAGAGCAGTTAGTTTGAGATTTTTTTTTTGAAGCATTTTTTTTATGGCATGGCAGTTTTAGTTGAGCTAAATGAAGCTTATTGCAGTGGGGAATTCAGTGTGCACATGTTTAAAAATCTTTTAAGATTGGATATTTTAACTCCAGCAAATAATCAAGTCCCAGGAACAATTTAGATGAGTAATATATTAAAAACAGGCTTATACAGATCCAAGAAAAACGTTGGAGGATCCATAGGGGTCATTGTTATGCACTGCAGGCTTAAATATATTGACTTTTACAACTGCAAATGGATGATTGCATAGTGGTTTCCACCAAAGAGCAGTTTCAGTTGTGATAACTCATACAAAGTGAAATTCAGTCTTGTGCTTAGAGCCGGAATGAAGTCTAAGAACTGAGTGAACTTAATCTTTATCTCTCTGCAAACATTACATCTCTTTAATCCTTGAGGCATGCCATTCCTGGGAGGATCCTGTATAAAGGATGCAATAGAGCAAGGCAGGAATCGGATTTGTTATTTATGGAAAAAATCTGATATTAGAGAAAACACATTCTGAAATCACATTTTCCAAAGGTAAAGAAAATCTCAAAACTAAAAATAAATTGATTTTTTTTTTTTCACCAATGAAGGTGTTTTTCCCTTCTCTAAAATTATATCATTGTATTGCAAACAAAGAAGAAAGCTGACATGTGCCAGTCAGAATAATGTGAAACCTTCCATTTCAGGCAAATCAGAATACTTTTCATAGAGGAGATTTCGTTTTGACACTAAATTTCTGAAGCTCGTAGATTTTTATAGAATATTGTTTCTTTTCCAGTGGGGGGAAAATAAAACAAAACCCAACAAACCACCACAACTCTCTCCTGAAAAATGTGAGAACTGCTCTGTTAGACCCAAAATGCCTACAAAAGTTTGACATTTCAAAGTCATTGATGGGAAATACTGCAGGAGTGTGGTAAGATAGAAGCAGAGAATGATTCGGGTTGAAAGGGACCTCAAAGATCATCTAGTTCTAGCCCCCGTGCCATGGCAGGGACATCATCTCCCACTACATCAGGTTGCTCAAGGCTCCGTCCAACCTGGCCTTGAACACTTCTGTGGATGGAGCTTCCACAACCCCCTAGGCAACGTGTTCCAGTGCCTCACCACACTCAGAATAAAGAGCTTCTTGCTTATATGTAGTCTAAGCCTATGCTCTTCCAGCTTCCACCCATTGCCCCTCGTCCTATCACTACAGGCTCTTGTAAAAAGCCCCTCCCCAGCCTTCTTGTAGGCCCTCTTCAGGTGCTGGAAGGCTGCTATAAGATCTCCCTGGAGCCTTTGCTTTTCCAGGCTGAACAAGCCCAACCCTCTCAGCCTGTCCTGGTAGGAGAGGTGCTCCAGCCCTCCAACCATCTTGGTAGCCCTCCTCTGGACTCGCTCCAGTCTTTGTGTGTTGAGGGTTCCAGAGCTCGGTGCAGTACGCCAGGTGAGGTCTCACTAGGGCAGAGTAGAGAAGCAGAATCACCTCCCTCAGCCTTGCTGGTCACGCATCTCTTGATGCATCCCAGGACACAGCTGGCTTTCTGGGCTGCAAGCCCCCGCTGTTGGGTCATGTTGATCTTATCATCCACCAACATGCTCAAATTCTTCTCCCTGGGACTGCTCTCAATCCGCTCCAGTTTGCATTTGTGCCTGGGATTAGCCCGAACCAGGTGCAGGACCTTGCATTTTGACTTGTTGAAGCTCATGCAGTTTGCACTGGCCCATTTCTCAAGCCCGTCAAGGTCCCTCTGGATGGCATCCCTTCCCTCTAGCGTGTTGACCTCACCACACAACTTTGTGTCGTTGGCAAACTTGCTGAGGGTGCACTGTCCATGTCACTGACAAAGATGTTAAATAGTACTAGTCCCAGTACTGATAGCTGAGGGGCACCACTTGTCACTGGTCTCAACTTGGACATTGAACCATTGACCACAACTATCTGAGTGCGATCTTCCAGGCAGCTCCTTATCACAGAATCTTAGAATGGCCTAGGCTGGA
>NW_009725958.1:3144-46978 GCF_000703405.1 Apaloderma vittatum | reverse complement strand
CCAGGCACACAGCGAGGGAGGGCCCCTCCGCCCGGCACCGGGATCCCCACCTGCGTCCGGAGGGATTCGGCCGCTTTTTGGCTCAGATAAATGAATTCTTCTGTTTAGACAGATGAGTTTAGCTGCTGCAGTTGCAGCCAAACCCTAGCGAGGGAGAGAGTCCTCGTGAAGTTAAAAGCAGAAGCTGACTGCTGGCAAGGTCTGGCTTTGATTTACACGTGGGTTTTTTGCTGGGGGGAGTACCAGCCTTTTTGATTCTAATTTCCAGTGACAAATCACACGCTTTTAAAACCCGGCCCTTATTTCACTCAACAGCATCATCAAAACAGGAAAAAATACAGGTCCTGCCACACATCAGCTCCCAATCCAGAAATGGTAACCCAGAACTAGAAATGACTTTTGAGTTTTCGCTATAATACAGACCACAACATACCACATATCAGAAAGCACCAAAAATTCTGAGCATGTACAGAAGCTGTTTGGGAGGGAACAATCCCACTTGAATCCTTTCGGTAAAAACGCAGCTCCTCTTGGAGCACGTAACCGAGCTCCCCACTGACTACACGCACAGGAGCAGCTATCGGATACGAGACTGCTGCACCAGGGCACTCGGAGGCGCCACTCCGCTCCTCTCCTCTCCGCGACCAGAAGCAGCTGAACTTGGCTCTTTCCTGGGGGAGGAAGGAGATATGGAAGGGTCTCTCGATGGCTGCCTCTGGGAGAGCCACAGACCTAAACGCTCTCCTGCTGCACCTACAGTCCTGTTGCAACACAGTGGAAAAATTAGGCTTGTTCTCTCTTTAGATAGCATATTTTCAGAGCTCCCAAAAATGATAAGATCCAAATTATATTCAGGCCTCTGATATGAATCAGGGGAGGAAAAAAAAAAATCTTCTTTAATTAGCAGTATCTCTATGGGACTTATTAGAGCTTTTGACAGTAAGCAGTGGACGTACCATTTCTCAGATCTGCAAAACTGCACTGCTCTGTATTTAATGTAGAAACACAGCATGACACACACACCCCCTTCACCTGCCACACAGGAGTGCCATTTAACAGATCTGGCACAGCATAACCTGCATAAGAAGGAGAGAGGCTTCAAAAGGAAAATACGTGCCATCAACTAAGAGAGGGCATACCTCTAGTCATGCAGTTGAAATAAAAAGACTTGTGTACTCTTCTTCACCAGGAGCCCTGGAAGCCATCATGAATCACGAGGGAATGGACTTGACAG
Organism: Apaloderma vittatum; assembly: GCF_000703405.1. Lineage (NCBI taxonomy): Eukaryota > Metazoa > Chordata > Aves > Trogoniformes > Trogonidae > Apaloderma > Apaloderma vittatum. The sequence goes on along the minus strand of NW_009725958.1, from coordinate 45,744 downwards.
CTAAGCCACACATTACAGTTAACAAGGTTTGATATGGAGAAGAAAAAAAAAAACACAAAGCGGCTAAGTAAGAAAAGGACAGTTGCTTTTGATCAAATTGACAAAAGCAAGCTAGGAGACTTAAGGAATATTTGAAAAACAACACAAGATTTACCACCGCAACCTTTTGCAGCTTTTGCACTGCCCATTAAAGAGGAAGGTGTTGATGGCGTTGTTAAGGAGAGACATGCTGCTGGAGTATCAGCAACACACGTTCCCCCTGAGCACTACTGCAGGCAGGTTTGCCCCACAGTTTCAACATATTCTGTGATCCTTTTTATGGATATACTGCATATACAACAACATCTTTCATCTGAGCATCTAGAAGGCTTTCAGCACACTGATTTAACCTCAAAACATCAAGTGGTATTACAACAGGCTGTGCCTACAAGCAGGAAATGTTGCAACAGATAGGTGGTAGCTGATACCTCTGGGGTACCAATAAGGGCCTAAGTTTCAGAGTTCTCAACACTCGCAGTAGCTTTAATTTTATTTTTTTTTTTTTTTCATTTTCAACAGCTACTTTCCAATTCCAAAGTGGTTTAGTCGGCCAGCTTGCCCTGAGTATGAGAAAGTGGTAAACATGCATAAAACCCCCCACGCTTCACTGGAGTTATCCTAGTGTCCATTTTCATGAAAGGAAGCCCAGATGACAAGTCCAGGCAGCACTAGAAGACACTCATCTCCTGCCTTACTATGAGCCAATAGTTTTATTTTTGATATTTTATCACCTTTCTGGGGGTGGTGCTTCAGACCCAGATGCCAGGAACAAATGAGTTTAATGGACCCATCGTGAGTTTCCATTTGTCTCAACTCCCAGCTTGGTGCAGCCCAAGGCAGACCTTTCTCATCTCCACAAACTGCCCACTGGCAGCCAGACGCACAGCCCCAGCTGGCTGCCATGGAGGAGTCTGTAACTTCTACACTCTGCTCACTTAAAAAGAGCATCAGTTTGGGTGGGATTCAAGATGCCACATACCGGTGAACATAGAGCCTCTGAACCCTTCACAACATTACCCATGCACCATCTCCTCTCCATTTCAATGACTGCAGAAAACTTCTCCCAGCCTGCTCCTGCCAGGTAATCCCCTCTCCTCTTCTCATATCCAGCATGCTCCATTCTCCAATCCCACTGAGCCATTTCTCACCCTTCCTCCGTTTCCACCATACCTCTCGGCCAAGGGACATCCCAACCCTCTATTCTTCCTTTTCCCTTAACAAGAGGTATCTCTTTATCTTCTCCTCCTCCAAAGCAGCTTCCTTCCCCTGTGCCATTTACCTTCCCTGCATTTTCTCCATTTCCTACCCATGCAAGGAACTAGATGCATATCCAAACTGCTTCTGTGCTGGTCTGGAAGCCCAGCTGCTCCCAGCACGCTATCCTTTACGGAGGAAGGCACATGGCTATTGAAACACCAGGACCCAGCTCGATGAGCAACAAAGTCACTCAGGAGATTGACACCAAGGTGGGAAAATGTGTAAAAAAGGCAGCAAGCTCTGCCTTCCATTCCCTTTTCCTTCCTTCCATCCATCCATCCATCCATCACTTCTGGTCTTCCAGTTTCTCCACTTTGGTGAACACATGCAACTTGCTTGGGTAAAGCCCTACAGAGGGAGGGAGGGAGGAAGGAAAGGAGTTGCCCCTGGCATGCAAAGCCAGGGAAGAATAAAGGCAAAGACAGCCTCTGACACGAAGCAGGTAAATTTGAGGTGGGGAAGGGAAAGGTGCCAACACCCATGCACCCCCTTTCCCCATGGGGTAACAGTCAGAGGAGGGCAGCTATAAGGAAAATAGGCCTGCACAGAGTATTTGGCCACGACAAGGGCTGTTTTTATAAGAGAGAGGAATGGGGAGACACGCGGTCTCTGCCAGGAAAGGATGAATAGGCAACCCTGGAGGAGCAGGGACAAGGATTATTGCCCAGCCCTGGGAACTGCTGCCTAAAACATTCTTGTGATTCCCTAATTGATTGGACGTGGCATTCAAAAGAGTGCATTACAGAAAAGCAAGACACACAAATGCTATCAAACTCAGCAAAAGGCCGTCTCAAGACCAGCCAACGATGAATTAGCCGGGTACAGCACTTTGAAAAATGGCAAGTACTATAAAAGTAGTAGCATTATTACAGCATTATTAAGAAGATAATTTTTAGCAGACAGAAGCTTGGCACTATCTGTCTAGACGGGTAGATGGGTTTGGAGTCAAACTGATATTTTTTTGTTTTTATTATTACTGTATCCACTTTCATTTATTAAAAGCAAACTGTTCTGCCCATGACTCATGCAGCTTAGCTTTCTGCATGGCAATGAAACAAAATTCTCATAATTAAGAGCAAGCACTGTGAGACACCAGATGAAGGTAAGATTTAGAAATCAGATCAAATCTTCTATTTCTGTCTCCCCTCACTGCAAACATAATGCCCACAGACCTCTAATTGGCCAATATTACAATTGCCTTCAAATATATAAGTAGTAATCCGTCAGGTGAGATATCCCTTAGTGCAACTCAGTGACACAGCAGGTCAGATTTATTCTTGGTTTATTGACCTCAGTACAGGGATTTATTTGGTCTGTCATTTGAAGTAAGTCTCACTCTGCCAGTCAGTGCCAAATCCACCCCATTTTAAGACTACTGAAGGAACAATCAGTAAATTTGGCCCTAGTGCTTCTGCAACTGAAATCCTGTCTACAGAAGATTTACTGCAATTAATTCAGCACCACCCTTTGCCACTTTCATATCTGCAGCTACTTTCTGACTGAGAGCCTTAACTGGATTATCAAGCGATTACCTCCCACTGCAGTTCTCCAGCCTCTATAAAGAACCAAAGGTAACTAAATTTTATGGATTTAAGATGCTCTGGGATGTACCCAAGGCTGTGCGCCAAACAGCCAAGAATTAGTTTTCAGATAGAGTAATAAACTGAGGCTTTTTATCTCAGTTAAGGTTTTAATTTTCAATTTCTTTTGTCTATGCATAATCCTTAATATATGGTTTAACTGTATTCTGATTTAATATACATTGACTGCAGGAAACAGAAAATACAAAATATATGCAATATGCAGTTAACACAGATTTATTTTAAGTAGAGTTCCTAAACAGCCTAGCAATGAGAGAGGCAAGGATAACTCTCAGTTTCTATTGGCAAGTCTAGGACCGAGATCTTCCTAGATGGTGACCACCTCTACCAAGGTCAACACAGACCATTCTCATTTCTGTTGAGTCCATCTATTTCACTCCATGAAGTTCTAGCTTTTCATCCTGATTCCCTCAGTGCACGCTGCTTTGCACTACTTGTGGAGTGTTAAACAGGAAAGCAGCTATCTTCCTTTCCCCTTTTCCATGCCATTATTTCCAGCCCAGCATTTTAGTTACAAACTGACATTTACCTCTTCTGTATCTTCTTTTCATGAAACATCTAGTTCAGAGAAGGATTTATGCAGTTTAACTTTAGGGTAAACTAAAGTCTTACTGACTCAAATATTTATTAAGTACTATCAGAAACAGAAACGCCATTCTGAATTGCAACTGCCTTCTAAAATCTCTTTTTAAGATACCTCTGCCTCATGACACCTATAATAGAATCACTCCAGTAGCCAGGTTGATAGGCACAGCCCCCAACTGCTTATATATCATTTGTCTTCATAAACTGCAAGATTTACCAGGAAGGGAAGGCACTTTAATGAGTGTTTGCCTAGCATCCAAACACAGTTCACCTCTCATCTTAATGAAGGTTAATAGCAATTAAGGGAAGTAGTAGTAAGTTCTTACTTAAAGTACAATGAAAGCTTATCGTAACACTAAGTGTTATTAAGCAAAGGTAAGAAGTTCTGTTCAAGAATGAACACATCCTGTATCTGTATTGTCTTACAGCTATACATGCTAAGATATCACAGGTGGAACGATTACTTTAGTTCCAAGGATTCCTTAGAATTAAAATATTCCTGACCTGGCATATCTAAAGACAAATTTTAGGTTCCTTGACTATCTTTCCTGTCAAAATAGCCTTTTCAATTTGTATTCTCTCAGAGTGCCAGAAGAGCAGAAAACTCAGATCCGATGTTTGACAATAAGCAAACTTTACTTAGAGAAAGTGAAAGGGCTGGCGTTTTTAATCTACCAAATACACTTATTGAAGAAAACAACAAGAAAGCAAAACTGCAAAATATACAGCACAATTTCTCCATCTCTAGTTAGAAAAGTGCACATTTGTTCCCTGTACACTGCCTCTTCTTGCTCTTAATTCCTTCCTTGCACAATATTTTAACAGCAGAAGTGGCTGTTCTTCACAAACCAAGGACACAGGTCTGTGTCCAGGCTGCTCTTGGCTACTCAAAGCCCACCCAGGCAGATGTGTCCCTGGCTCCTTGCAGCCTGTCCCCGTTCTGCAGCCTGACATGCTTTTCCAGTCAGTTTAAAGCCAGGCTGCATTACCAACAGGAGAAAAGTCTCTATCGTTGCCCTTGTATGGCTGCTCCTTCCTACTTTCATCCTGCCCCCTTCACTGAACCACGATAAGCATTTATTAAGGCCCCGAGAAGAAGTAGGTAAACCCATCCAATTCACAAAAAGGGAGAAAAGACAATAAATCTGACCAATTCCTCACCACAGTTCCCCATGAGATCTCATCAACGTGAAACTGAAAAGCGAGGGTGTGACATGAGAAGTGGGGATGAGAGCAGAGTCACACCATCGCCTCTTCTGGTGGCCACGGCAGCCAGTGCTGGTGTCAGACTGTGGTGTTGGCCACCAACCTGTATTTATGTGAGCAATTGCTCAAAATTATATCCCTAAGCTTCAGCCCTTGCCTGACCAGGCTCTCAGGGACCAGCTCACCTCCAGCTAACAGCCCCTGCACACAGCCAGAAGTTCCTCCACCTTATGTTTATAGCTGCTCAGACATGCTCTAATTCATTTTACAGTTTAAGTCTCACATTCAGCTTATGGGACAGTGCCAGTAAAACTGAGTTGAAGGTAGTGAGCAGAAACCCATCCCCTCTCTCTGCTTCAACAGCTTACTTCCCCTGAAACTCACTCCCTGTCAGCACTCACAGAAAAAAAATCAGGCTCTTTGCATCTTTCCCTTGGCAAACATACTGGCATACTTTAAAGGCAGGTGCCCTGTGCACACCCAGTGTGCTGCATCCCATGGTAAAAAAGTAGCAGAGGATCACTCTCCATTGGTTTCTTTCTAAATGAAATGCAGTTAACTGGTAAATAGACACAATGCTGCCAAAGAACCTGGAGGATATGGGTTTGTAGCTCTACAGGGTAATCCTTTTAACAGCATAAAAATGTTACTGTTACATTAAGGGAGAGAAACAAAATCCAACATCACCTTCAACTGGAGCTTTAACAAACTGAACAAATTGCACTCTCCCACATGACCAATGACAGATATTTGTTCCCTTGGCACTGAAAAATACCCAAGAAAGGCATCTCAGCCTCTCATCCTTTTGAAAAGCCTTTGACACTTTGCAAATAACAAGTATCATGAACAGCCTCTCACAGTGCAAATGTTTAATTTACCACACATACCCTGAACCAGTAATTTTAGAACCGAGTTTGCTTGGTCACCATCGGCTTGCTCCCAGTCAGTCTGTGTGCAAACATCTGTCCAGCTGCTCCCAGAGAGACGCACACACAGCCCAGAGTTGCCAAGCAACATCCTCTCGATGCCTTAAGCATCGAGCCAACTTGCCTGCTTTAAGAAAAGTTACTTGGAAAAAAGGCCGATAGGAAAGCACAAGCTTACGTAAGGATCCTGCTCGTAGAAGAGGTGCTCTGCCTCTTTCCCAAAAAACTTCTGGGCACAAATTTGTTCTTGGTAGTAAAATAAATGCATCAACTTCTGTCATCGCCTCCAAAGAAAAAGAAACTAATTGTGTGCTGGAGTTCCCAAGATTAAAATCGAAATCTAAACAAAGATTTTGGTGAAAAATCAATCTTCTGGATTAAAAAATAAGTATACCGCCTTTCCACTTCTTACCCAAACCAAGTAATGTGCTAACATTGATACAGTATATCTGAGGGCCAACAGGGTGCCAGAGATCACAGTTAAAGGTAGAATCATAGAAGTTGGAAAAGACGTCCAAAATCATCAAGTCCAATCATCAATCCAACACTACTATGATTATTAAACCATGTCATGAAGTGTCACGTCAACATGCTTTTCTAATACCTCCAGGGATGGTGACTCAACCAGTTCCCTGGGCAGCCTGTTCCAATGTTTCACCATTCTTTCAGTAAAGGAATTTTTCTTAATATCCAACTGAAACCTCCCCTGGCACAACTTGAGCCCATTTCCTCTAGACCTACAGCTTGTTACCTGAGAGAAGAGACTAACATCCACCTCACTACACTCAACCTTTCTCCACAGTAAACAACCCCATTTTCCTCAGCCGCTCCTCGTAAGACATGTTCTTGAGACCCTTCACCAGCTTCATTGCCCTTCTCTGAACATGCTCCAGCACCGCAACGTCTTTCTTACACTGCAGTGCCCAAAATTGAACACAGAACTCAAGCTGTGGCATCACCAGTGCCCAGTACAAGGGCATGATTACATTCTTATTCCTGCTAGACACCCCTTTTTTGATACAGATAAGATAAGTATGTCTCAGTGATTACAAACAAAATACAAAAAACACGTATTCACAAGACTAGGAAGAGATCCAGGATGAGTTCTTCCCCATATCTGAACTCATTTTGCTCAAATGCCAGTCAAATTTTTCCCAAGGTCCTCTTCAATATACCAATTAGAGCAGCCAAACACCTACACTTTTCAAGGGTTTAATGCTAGCTCTTCTCCCAAAGCAAATCAACAAGCAGAAACAGTGGGACTCTTGCTAAATAAAATCATGTTAATAGCATCAGTAATTACACACAGTGCTGGTCCTCAGAGTCGCAACTTGCCCGTGGGACTCAATGAGAACATGGTGACCCATCACATCACTTTGCACTTTGGTGCATCTTGACGCATAAAGAAGCTTAGGAAAAAAATCCAGTTGCTCATTGCACCTATTAAAACATACGATGAACCATCCGTGTTCTTAACAAAAGTAACCAGAGCCCATGGTATTTGGAATTTCATTAACAAGTTGAGGGGACAGAAAAATGCAATATGGCTGTAAAAAGAGCATTTTCACTTTAAGACTTTGTTTTCTCCTGACAAGACACATAACTGCAAAAATAATGAAAGTCACAAACTTTTTTCAAAGGAAAAACACAGTACATTTACACAACATGGAGCACACAGTTGTTTCCTTTGCAATTGCAAGAAAACTCTGTTATTCAATTACTTTACAATAAAATGTCCCAAAGCCCTCAAATTCTGACTTCGGTATTGAATCCATTTCTGGAGGTTTGGGCAATTCTACTGCTTTTCATAGAGCCGTTAGTCTGTAGTCTAGGAGTCATTTTCAGTGGGAGAAAGAAATCAAAAAGAAACATAAGGAAACCAGATAAATGAACTCATAAAAGAGCCTTCAGAGGCTTTGGATTACCTCAGTGAGTTGCTCTCATACGTTCCTTTCACATTTTGGGGAGAAAAGTTGGAAAGAAAAAAATTAAGTATGAGGAAGGTTGTGTTCCTAAGGTTTTATTACTGCTCCTTGTCCTCCACACTCCATCCTTAGCGTCACCAAGCCCAGAGCTGTGAATATATCTTTAGGTATTTCTGTTAGGCAAGAGAGAGCATATGAAGAGGCTACATGCATGCTGATGGGCAGGACGACATGTGCCGATTGTCTATCACAACACACGCTTTGATGAGTCAGGCTACCTGTTCCCGATGGCCATGCAGGACATTCAAGGGCTGAGCTCACACCAAAGCAAAACATCGCTGTTCAGGAGGCAAATCAAGCAAAACATCTCTGTTCAAGAGGCAAGGTTTGCCTCCACACTCTTCTAGATCATCGTGGCTACACCACCAGCGCTACTCTTCATTCTTCTTACCACTACACAGGGTGCCTTTGAATGCATAGCATCAAAAATGCTGTAGCAGCGTCTTATGTTTCAGAACCTTCACGTCCTTCCCTGCATCACCCACCTTCTGCTTTGCATTAAGCATCCAAAGCCTGTTTTACTTTTCTTTGGGAAGGGGGGGATTCTGCCACTCTTTGAAGGAACCTGAAAGTGATTATACAGATGAATGATGAAATCTGAGCTCATGTTCTCATGTTCCACCCAAGTGAAGAGGCAGGAGATCTAGTGGATTATTCTTGGGGGACTCAGCCTCAAGTTTCCACAACTTTGATGACATATTTCTCGGGGTACAAGAATGCCAAAACCCTTCAGAAAGTAAGATCGTTTTTGTGTACCACTCTGAAATGAGCTTCAAAGAAAGTGTTTTCATGTCATCGATGAATTCCTCACTGGCAGGTTTTGGGTTGGGCTTTTTACCACTGTTTTTATAATGAACAGTAATTAATAGTAACAACAACATCAACCACCACACCTTATTATGAACATTTCTTAGAATAACACGACAAGAAGTCTGCCCTTTGAGAGAAATAAATTTTCTATACTCTACAACTCCCATGAAATCAAATACTCTGACATATGGCCACTATCGTAAGTAAGGACTTGTGAAAGAAAAGTGAAATTTTGTTTTTTCTGTAATTGGCTGGGATCTTGAAATGCACATGATTTGTAAGGTCTCTCGCAATGGCTACATCATCACTGCGGATATTTTGTTCGCTTTCCTTCTTCAAATCCTCTCTAAAGCTGAAATTACGTTCCTTGTTATTTATCAATTTTATTTAGTCTAATCAAACAAAATTTTCTCTTTGCAACTTCCCAGTTATCACATTATGTGGTGCATCTGAAGTTTGTATAGAATTCATTAGTCAATGAACTTAGCAACTGTTCACCAGGCAATTACAGAATCCGGAAAACTTGCCATAAAACAGCAGTTACCATGCATCAGATACATTCAAACTGAGCTATTATGGTTAAGATTATGTAGCATGTTACAACTTATTTTCCTATCTTTTAAATTCTTAATACCCTTAGCTTCTGTACTGGGAGTACAGCAACTGCACTTAACCACTTCTTGTTACCATTTCTAGTGTCTGAAACCTATAAAACACTTCCACTGTGTAAGGATGATGTAGAAAAAGTCAAGTCAAGCTGATGGCTGACTTGAAATCCAAAGCAGAGTGATGGCCATTTGGAGAAGCTAGGATACAAAGTGGTAGGGCAAGAATTCATGGTAACCTGTTCGAACTTTACTAATTCACAGTGTAAACATTTTTGATGTAAAATACAGATGAAGCAACTCTAAAAGAAATATGTGTTTTTATCAATTTGTTTGGTTAAACAAAAGCTTCCAAACACATCAGCCTGCAGCGCATTAGCTGAAAGAAGAAAACCACTACCAAAGATTCTGAATTTGTATTGGGAGTCCATGCTCCAGATTATTAAAAGTTTAGTTGTATAAAATATCTAAAATAAAGAATTAAAATTTACAGGAAGAAAATTGGAAAAAAAGTTGTTTGTCTCTAAAGAAAAAGAAAGTGATGAGAAATAAGGACATTTTTTTAAACATGTACAGCAGTTGTTTACCAAGCGTGAAACTTATTAAGGATAAGGAATGATTTGGGTACAATTTCCTTAGACCACAGAAAGTTGTTATAACTATTCTTAGGCAATCCCAAATATTTAAGTGTTTTACATATGGAGAACAACTGTATACTGTGTGCAGAGACGACACATTTGAAGCAGAAGGCGAGAAACCACAGCTGCTCTCAACTGCGCACCCAACATTGACCTCGGACAAGCTCACCGGGCATGTCCACCCTGAGGGCCACCGAGCTGGAGACCTGTAGTGGGAACTCATCTCTGCAACTGCAACACGCAACAGGAGGGCTCGAGAGATGAACACAGCCAGCATCTTGGGTACCTGAGCAAGTGTGTGCCTGAACACAACTCCTGATGATACCAGAACCACATCACAGGAAGTCTGTATTTTCAGCACTGGGATGTGGTCAGCCTGGCTCGTTCTGAAGGATCGATATCAAATCTGATGCAAGAAACCTAGGTTCTGTGGAAGAGGTGAGCTGCAAATACCTGCTAGTGGAGTGGACTAAAACCAGACCAAAATTCTTATCAGAGAAAGCATTTTGAAAGCACTGCAACGTCACAGTAATACAATTTTCAACTGTATTGTATATTCTCCTTCCCAAATTTCCAATGTTCCTGTACTTGTTTCTATACCAGATTCTCTTTATATATATATATTTTGGGAAATAAAAACTACCAGGTCTTCCTAAGGGTTTCAATTCCCCCTTCTTCCTCCCACCCACATCTCTCCATCTCTTGATTTTGCTTAAACCTCACGGCTCCAAAGAACAGTAAAGTAACTTGTGCACAAGAAGCAGACTGTTGTAACAGTCTGCTACCAGAATAAGAAAATTAAACATGGAAAGGAGAGGTGGTACAAATCATGCAGAGTCATGTGGCATTTCTGAACTCACAAAATAAAATTAACTTTTAAAAATTTTTTAGTTAATAGCAGCAATCTAGCATTATATAACTCAAACCGCCCAGTAGACAACCAGTTTAAACTGTTTGGACTTGCTCTTTTCCAGGCTTCTTGTGTCTATATAGACTATAATTTACTTTTTATAGTCTTTGTTGTACTGCAATAAAGTTTACTTTCTAGAATAAAGGAAACTCAAACTAATCATGTGCATGAGAAAGAGAAAAAAAGAAGTAATCAAGACATTTTGTCCAGGTGTTCATCATTACACTGAGAATGCACCAATCTGTTTTAACACCTATGTCTTCTAGTAAATGATTTTAAGAGGTGCTATCCTCAAGTTATTATAAGCAATAGAAGGATTTTCACAACGAGAATGAGAACAAGCAGTTTGTTTAAATCAACAGGTTTAAAATCTCATTTGAAAGCTGGATTGAACCTGAGAACATTAGCAAGAGGAAAGAAGGAGGCAGGCAGAAGCAGCCCTTCCTCCTCCATACCCATTTCCTAATGCATATTCTGTTCTTAGGCAGCATCTGCTAACTACACCGGATTTCAAGACACCACTTTTATGCACAAACAGTTGTGTTGTTTATAAAAACTAAGAATTTAAGCAGCATTATAAAACATGAAATAAGCAGTCTCTCTGTCTTTTTGCACATAGGATATTCATCGGTGCTGCTGAAAGGCTTTATCTTGACATGTGTTTTTTCAAGCAAAACCACTGAGAAGCTAACTTAACAAGGTCCTGAAACACTCAGGAGTCCTGGAGAGTACAGCAGAGCTGGAAAAAAATACCCAAACCAAACACCAAAATCAGTTATATCTATAAATATCTGCCACAGTAGTTTTGCATAAGCAACACAATACTCCACCCTGCAACAGAGAGGTTTAATCTCAACAGCTTAGCAGATGAAGTCCTGGACCACTGAAAAAAGATGGGAAAACTCAGCAGTTCAATGATGGAAGGGGCATTCCAGTCCTGTGGAGTCCAATATTCCTGGTGGTTAAGCAGCTGGCCCAACAAATCCAACAGGAATAAAGTGTCAAAGAGAAACACTGCATTGGCTGGCTGTTATGTTTTAAAAATTAGACAAAGATAATTTTCATAGCTGTACAGTTCTAAAAATGTGTACTATAGGAAACTAAAGTCTGACTCCATCCCTTTATTTGTTTTACTCAATAGTTATAATGCTGTTTTCTTTAAAGAATTTTAAAAAAATACCTCTGTTTTTCTTCTTTTTTTCCAAATAAATGAAGTACATTCAAGAGAAATGGCTACATTATGCCTAGCAATGAAGTAATTATTACAAAATACATACTCATTCCAAATGTATTCTAGCATATGATTACAGCCCATTTGATAATTCAATTCCAAATGCAGTCAATATTTGAAATTACATACACACACTCGCACAGAAAAGACAACAACTGTGTTTAATATGGGTGGTTGGTGCAATTACAATAATTTCTCATCCAAGTTATGTGCGCAAGTTGATTCTGCGTGCAGCACTCGGCATCAGAACCGCTAGACCACTCCATTCCCCGGCTGACAAGGTCAGCAGCTTTTAACACCGGAAATTTAGTGAAACAGCTTGGTTTGTTATTGCACTGGAACGGGTTTTAGTCAGTGTAGCTCGCAGCTAAATGTCAGGCAGAGCAAGCAAATTCAATTAAAATAGCTCTGAGGCAAAAAGAAGATGAGTGTATTAGGAAAATATAAATGGGAATTTAAATGGGTGCTACAAGAGCACAACTAGGCCATAACATAACCTTGTCTTTCCCTCTTTTATACCCATGTTTTTCACTAACTATGAAGAATATTTTTAAACAGGCATCTCCACTTCACAACTATATCTTATCTTGGCATACAGCGAGCAGACAGACACTCTGAGTTTCTACAGACCCTGCCACTCCAATCCTGTTGTGCAGACAAGAGACCTTGCAAAATGCAGTCTGAAGTACTCTATTCTAAGCTTAATTTTTGTCCTTCACCATAGGGCACAGGCACACAGAGCATCCTTTCTGCAGGGTGGCAGGCATGCATGCAGGGAGGCGGGCTGGGTACAGGCAGGTAAGAGCTACCTACTGTCAGTCCCTACATGAAGGAGAGATGAAAGTGAGGTGCGGCCCCTAGAGATCCAGGGCTGCTCCATCAGAGTCTTCAGAAAGGAGTCCTCAAGTTATTCAGGCCAGGAAAACCACTGCCAATATTCATAGAATCACAGAATGGGCTAGGCTGGAAGGGCCCTTAGAGATCATCTAGTCTAACCTCCCTGTCATGAGCAGGGACGCCTCTCAACTAGATCAGGCTACTCAGGGCTCCATCCAACTTGGCCTTGAACACCTCCAGGGAGGGAGCAGCCACAACATCTCTGGGCAATTTATTCCAAAGTCTTGCCGCCCTTGTACTGAAGAATTTCTTCCTAAGGTCCAATCTGAATCTACTCTCCTTCAACTTAAACCCATTTCCCCTTGTCCTATCGCTGGACACTCTTGTAAAAAGTCCCTCCCCAGCCTTCCTGTAGGTTCCCTTCAGGTATTGGAAGGCAGCTATTAGGTCCCCCCGAAGTCTTCTCTTTTCCAGACTGAACAGATTCACACAAATCTGTGGCCACATAATCCTTTTCCGTTGTTATTTTAAATCACTGCAAGACACTGCTCCACATGTTGTCAAGGATAGCATAACGTTTTTTTGGGCTCACACACTCAGAATTAGAACAGTTTGGGACCTCATCTCTAGAGCTTGTTTTATTTTAGTGAGTCCTAGAGAAGAACATCACTCATGAACTTTGCAGCTCCACACCTCCTCAAAGGCCAGGGACCTCTGGATTAGGGCTCATCTGTGCCTTGCTTTGCAACTAATTAATTGAATACCTTCCCCTCATCATTGCTTGTGGCACCACGTTTATGTCCCGATTGCAGAACATTATCTAGATAAGGGAGAGTCAAATGCATTTTAGCCCCACCAGATACCAAGCAGTCCTACATGATATTGAAAAAGAAGCAGGAATAAAATTAACATTTCATTATATCCAACTACTTCCATGTTTCTCAATAAAAGTGTCTTTTAAACTCAACTATATATGTGTTTTTTATAACATGTACACATCTCTTCCGAAAACAGCCTTAACAAAAATTGGGTTTCAATGAGCCTCTGCTACCATAATAGCTGTGAAGTGCAGCTACATCATTCTGTGCCAGCACTGCATCAGATACCAGGACTCATTCAAATCAGTTTCACTTCTGTTCCTGTGACTCTTCCACGAGTTAAAAAAAAAGTCATCAATGTTTGAATAAGACATTATTGAAGTTCAGCCTCAAAGTATTTAGTGTTCAGAGCTAACTGAAAATAGGCATCTTCTAACAGTAGCCAAAGTTATTGGGTGTCTTTTGAGTTTTTGATGCTAAGAAAAGGAAAAAAACACAACCAAAGTAATGTGTCCTCCAGCACAAGTATTTTACTTTCTCAGAACATGCTTAGATTTTCCTTGTGTTTGCATTATATGCTTAATAATCAGAGAACTGATGGACTTGGGATGAAGACAGATTTCAGAGGACACTGAATAAATTTTTTTCTGCCCTTAATGCCATCTACCACTTGGACCACAATTTTTAAAGAAAGATAAATATTGTTCTCCTCTCTTTTCATTTTTTTCACTCCCAATTTATTCAACAACTCTAGAAATAATTTTCAGGTGTCAGTATGAAAATGAGAAAGCTTCTTCTATTAACACACATACGCAACACTGTTACTTCTGCTGTAGCGTCTCAAAACTCCAGGCAGTGATAAGAGCTAAAGCATGCTATACCCTGCACACATCAACAACAGATAAGCCTTGCTTTAGACAGCCAGGATTAAGATTAGCAACAGGACTGAAGTGAAATTATTGTGAAACTAAAACCACTTTTCACTGTGAATCCAAGTAACTTCATATTTCTTACATGTAAATTTGTTTATGTTGTGTCTAGAGCAAGTGTAACTTGGCAGAAGCGCAATATTCTGCAGACAGATATGGCAGCAGGGGAAAAGATAGCAACTCTAAAAAAGGCTCTAACAGTATCATAAGCAGGAGCCAAAACGCAGAAGAAATACGTATTTGCTATCAGCAGGGTGAAAAGGAGGTGGAAGCCCATGCAGCAGGAAGGCCCGCTACGCCTCTGAAGGACTATTTTTACTTTTCTTTGAGTGAACTGGATAGGACAAACCAGCCCTCTCCTTTTACATAGATAATGCTGAGGATAAAACCAGACTAACACGACTTCAGAGCGATATGCCACAGGGGCAAACTTTTGCAACAGAAAATTGACAAAACCGAGATAGGATTTGAATTTTACAGGAAATATTGTCCACCAGGATACATTAAATTAACATTAATATTACAGAAGTCAGTATTTAAGAAATATCAGAATTAATTTGCCCTCTATTGATGCACTATTTCCAACAACCCTCCTTCCTTTTGCAGGAAAGGGTGAGGGGTGGTGCAGGGGGGTCTCAGGGAGGAATTGCTGCCTTCTCCAGTGTAAAGGGTGAAAAGAATTTAAGCAATTGAGCTATGAAGACAGATTTATCAATTTCTTCACATGCTTTCCTGTAGTGCTTAACACTGATACATGAGCACTGCAAGAATAGCCATCAATACCAATAATCACCATCTTTCCAGCAACCCTTTTAAACAGGAGACTGAGCCACACACATTAAAGTCAAAAGCATCTATCAGTTTCGGATGCTCAACTTGTGCCACCCAGGGAAGAGTGCTTACACCACTCCGTATCTTCTAGCACAACCCCAATATTTTTCATCTACAGCTCATCATTTTTGCACCATGATTCTCTAATGTCAGCTCAGACCTCAGAAAAGGGAAAATCCAGGTGAGGTGACACAGCATGACTAGGGAGCTCTGGGAAAATGTGTAGCGCTGAATGATCACTCAAAGCCACAGCCTGCACTGCCCTGCACCATTTATTACAGCTCTTCTGCAAAGAATGAACAGGAGAGGCTGGCTGGGTTCCAAGCACACCACTGAATAAGTCCTACCCAGGACTGACCTGCTGGGGAGCAGTGTAGGGAGAAAGGGACCTGGGGCTCCTGGTGGACAGCAGGATGACCACGAGCCGGCAATGTGCTGTTGTGGCCAAGAAGGCCAATGGCATCCTGGGGTGTATTAGAAGGGGTGGCTAGTAGGTTGAGAAAGGTTCTCCTCCCCCTCTACTCTGCCCTGGTGAGGCCGCATCTGGAATATTGTGTCCAGTTCTGGGTCCTTCAGTTCAAGAAGGAGCTGGGTCTCTTCAGCTTGGAGAAGAGGAGACTGAGGGGTGACCTCATTCATGTTTATAAATATGTAAAGGGTGAGTATCCAGAGGATGGAGCCAGGCTCTTCTCAGTGATATCCCATGACAAAGGACAACAAGTGCAAGCTGGAGGATAGGAGGTTCCTCAAAAGCATTAGGAAAAACACCTTTTTCGATGTGAGGGTGACAGAGCACTGGACCAGGTCGCCTAGAGAAGTTGTGGAGTCTCCTCCTCTGGAGACATTCTAAACTCGCTTGGGCACATTCCTGTGTGACCTACTGTAGGGGATCCTGCTCTGGCAGGGGGGTTGGACTCTATGATCTTTTGAGGTCCCTTCCAACTCCTGACATTCTGTGATGTCTTCATTAGAAAAAGTCCTAAAATCACCTTCCTGCAGAAGGAAGAGGCTACATTTCTTGCAGCATTGCTTCTACAGACATTAACTTCCCTCACACGAAGGCACACGGGGAATCAGTGCAAGCTAGGAAGTACTAAACCAGATGTGCAACAAGGAGAAATGATTGATCTTTTGGGGACTAAGGTGAATAATGTAAAATTGATAGGTTTCTTTTCCCCGGCCTTTTCTCTGAAGAGAGCATGAAGATGACAGATGATTTTTTGAAGGAACATGTTGTTCAGAACCTTGGGAGCACATCACCAACCTTTCAGGTCCACTTAATCAATTAAAATGGCTGTCTTCAAAAGAATCAAATTAATATTAGACATGAAAGATAAAGAGAGAAAGAAACAGATTTAGCTGACTCATCCCTTTGAGATTCCCATTTAAGGACACTTTGCCCACAATGGAGAGAGAATTGTTTCTCAAGTAAAATGTTCATGGAAGGTAAACAGCTTCATCCATCACCACAGAAGCAAAGTATTGATGCTAGAATGCTAATTGCCATCTAAGTTCTTACAACATCTAAGTTTTTACAACATTTCTTACAACAACATGAACTGGTAAAGGACATGGTTGGCTTCTGCCTCAGAAAGGTTAGTGGTGGTCCCACACAAAAATAGTTGCTGGTGATGTCAGCTGGGATATAATCACCTGTCCATGCCAAGGGCATCGCAGTTTTGCTGGTCATCAGACAAAATATCTTAACCATGCCCCTGTGTACCTGCTTTGGCCATCTCTGCTTCCACATCATCCTCTGCTCCTTCCCAAAGCGTTAAATCGCCATGTACTACTGTCCTAGAGGCTTTTTTGGTGTGATTGCATATGTTACAGAACACTCCTCCCTGAACACACTAGTAACAGTGCATGAACGTCTCATCTGTCCTTGATGCTTGTTTCTACTGTGAAAAAAAAAAAAAATTAAAAAATTGGTGTTTGCTAGCAATTCAGCTACAGTTGTGGTTATAGGATTGGATGTCAGGGTCAAAAACTAGTTTTGAATAACACAGATCTCATGCTCTCTGTATGGACCCAGATTCTCATCTGGCCCAGGCTGGCAGGGCTCCACATTGACAGTCTGGCTCCCAGTGTAAATGGGCTATAAACATGGTTTTTGCTTCATCTGCGAGGTTTGGGGTGTCTTAAATTTGACAGCCACTGAATGAAATTTTACTCTGTGGTTTAGTAGCAAATTATTGAACTGACTTGTTAAATTACATTTCATTAGCAGCAGGAACATTACAACCCTTTGTTATTTGAGCCTTCAATTTGATTTTGTCAAGACTGTTTCATCGTTCAATTTTCTAAAGCAAATTATTCTGAAAGGTTCTGCAAAGGGTATAAAAAGCAGCAACAGAGTAATGACTTTCTGAGAAATCCGTTGAGGGTGGTGGTGAAATAATTTATTCTTTTTAAATAATGAAATCAAAGTTTTCTAAGGCTTCTCAGATCAACACTCTTCAATGACTTCATATTAAACTAGCATATTCTCAACTCAGAGGTGTAAACCCTGGGGAACACCACAAGAGCTTTGCATGCCTCTTTTTGAGGAGCCTCAGTGAGTTGCAATTTGATATGCATCACAGCAAAAAAACCTTCCAGCTCCCAGCAGAAGAGGAAAGGAACTGAAAAACAAAGTTTGAATTACTTTTGTAATTCATCAGCTAGGTATTAAGGAAAAAGAAAGGAAAGGAAGAATGGCTGATTCAAACCCTGTAAGGAATCACTAGGTTTAAGTTTACCTCAGCAGAGAATTAAATCACATCTGGAGCTTATATTACCTTTGTCCACAGAAGCTGAGCATATTCACTTGTGAAATCTTAAACAGCATGAAATTAAGGATATGTAAAATAAAAAAAAAAGAACAGATGCTCATAAAAGACTTCAAAAATAACATCTTTAGGCAACATAAAGGCCATGGACCTATGAAACTTATTAAAAATGTTTAACACCCTGCTCACTCACTTTCCAAAATTATTATGCATAATCTCATATACAGTCTTTTTACTGTTTCATCTGTACTTAAGAAAAGCAGCCCCGTAATAGTTTTAACCTGTAGGTGCCCAGACTGGCTGATGAACTTCCAGGCTGGAGAACTACAGTGTGCTCTGAGAACAGTTTTCAGGAACAAGAAGAAAAGCAGCCACTCGATTATCATGTGAAATTTCAGATCACATCACTTATCATCAGAGATAAAGACCTGCATTAGCTGTTGGATAGCTTCTGAGAACAATTCAAGTTAACAGGTTTAACCTACAAAAGAAGCACTTTTAGGGAGCAGCTTACCCAAGAGTTCTGTCCCCAACCAGTCACATATGACCCCAGAGAAGGTACTGAAGATCCAGCCCGATGAATGCTGCTGAGACAATGTGCCACACAAAATCCTTTCAGTATCCCAAATCCTTCCTCTTTCAGAGTATCGGCACTGTGCTTGGGCACTACCCGAGCACGCTGCCAAGGACACACGGGCTGTACTGGAATGCTGATTCACACTAGTTATGAGTCATAGCAGCATAGAATTATTAAGGTTGGAAAAGACCTCCAAGATCATCAAGTCCAATCACCAATCCAACACTGCCATGACCACTAAGCCATGTCATGAAGTGCATGCCTACACATTCTTTGAAAACCTGCAAGGATGGCAACTCCACCACTTCCCTGGGCAGCCTATTCCGTTGCTTCACCTCTTTCAATAAAGAATTTTTTTCCTAACATTCAACTGAAACCTCCTTGGCACTTGAGACCATTTCCTCTTATCCTATCACTTGTTACTTGGGAGAAGAGACCAACATCGACCTTGCTACAACCTCCTTTAAGGTAGTTGTAAAGGGCAATAAGGTCTCCCCTCAGTCTCCTCTTCTCCAGACTAAACGACTCCAGTTCCCTCAGCTGCTCTTCATAAGACTTGTTCTCCAGCCCCTTCACCAGCTTCACTGCCTTTCTTTGGACCTGGTCCAGTCCCTTAATGCCTTTCTTATGCTGCAGTGCCCAAAACTGAAATCAGTACTCAAGCTACAGCCTCACCAGTGCTGAGTACAGTGGGGCAATCTCGTCCCTGGTCCTGATGGCCACACTATTTCTGATACAGGTCAGGATGCCGTTGGCCTTCTTGGCTACCTGGGCACATTGCTGGCTCTTGTGGACGGGTGGCTGAACCAGCACACCAGGTCCATTTCCACTGGGCAGCTTTCCAGTCACTCTTCCCCAAGACTGTAGTGTTGCTGGGGGTTGTTGTGACCCAAATGCAGGACCTACCACTTGGTCTTGTTGAACCTCATAGAGTTGACCTCGGCCCACCAATGCAACCTGTCCAGATCCCTCTGCAGACCCTTCCTACCCTCCAGCAGATCAACACTCCCACCCAACTTGGTGCCATCTGTGAATGTACTGAGGGTGCACTCGATCCCCTCATCCAGATCATTGATAAAGACGTTAAATAAGATTGGCCCCAAAACTGAGCCTTGTGGGACACGACTTGCGACTGGCCACCAACTGGACTTAACTCTGTTCACTGCCACTCTCTGGGCTCAGCCATCCAGCCAGTTTTTTTAACCTAGCAAAGAGTACACCTATCTGGGCTATGAGATGCCAGCTTCTCTAGAATGCTGCAGGACGCAGTGTCAAAGGCTTTACTAAAGTCCAGGTAGACAATGTCCACAGCCTTTCTCCAAGAACCTATTCTAGAACTTCGGACAAGCTTTTCTATTCTTGTACTAGCAAAGCAAATGAATGAGGCATTGAGGTGAAGCACACACTCAAAAAAACCCCACCAAAAACCACCATCACCAAAAAACCCAAATAAGGGCTTATTTGTCCTCGCTGATCTGCAGTTACTCCCCTTGTCACTATCAGCAACAGAATGAAGCATTTAGATAGCATACAAATTAATAACAATAAAAAAAAGACTGTGCATTGTAGTCTCTTCGCAACTCCCATGGGAAAAAAAAATATCAAAAAAAGGATTGAAAATCTTTGCTGTCACTTTTCAGTGCAATACAGACTCTCCCTTAGAAGGGAAAAAAACACCCAACCCTTAATTGCCACTCTAGTTTGAAACCTCTGCAAGCACCAGACAGCCCACGAGGCTCCAGGCTACTTCAGGAAGTGCTGAGGTAAGCCATGCCTGGAGCTGACCACACAACTGGCCATCACAGGAGAAGGATCTGTGCCATTTTTGCAAACTTGTGGTTCTCACAAGCATCATGGTCACACATCAGAAGAAGGTTTTACTGTCAGAGGATGAGAGGCATCTTCTGCATCCCACATCACATGAAGGCATGGAATTATGCAAAACACAGTCCATTTTAAGCAAGTTCATGTTTCTAATGTAGAGACGCCACAGTTGAATTTGAAGCACAGCAGGTTCAGACACTCAGCAACGCGGACTCCAGCGCTGCTACAACCCATTTCAAAGCAGCTGTCGGGTAAGGAAAAGGAAGAATTGGCAACGTGCAGCCCCAGGTGCTGAAGGGCTGCTGTGCTGTCACAGATATTTCATCTGAGGCTACTGCCAACAGAGAACATGTCTCCGATTCATGGCAGAGAGGCTGAAACACTCTGGTCTGGTCATCAGCACTAATTGAGGGGACAAAAATGGTTATCTTGAAGTAACGTAGCCTAGAAATTAAACTCAAGCCTCCTAAGTCGGAGGTTAGAGGATTATTTCACTTCATCAAAGCCATCTTTGCTTCCCTGAGTGTTTTCTAATCCACAAAGTGTGTAAAATACACTATCTACAAGCATGATTTAGTTCTTCTCTAGTAAAAAAAACAAAACAAAACAAAACAGCTTCGCTATTACTAAGAACAGAGACAACCCAATCCTACTCACCACTAGTAACTACAGAGTGAAAAACTAAGTGCTTTGAATTATTACATGAAATCTCTAAGCTCTAGGTGATGCCTTTAGACATTTTCTGCCCACTCTGCTTAATGTGTTTGGTAAAAACATCACTTGTGTTGTACAGAGCAAGAAGTCAGTCCAGAAAAGTCTTCATGCAAGATGTGAATAAATCAGAAATAAAACATCATCTAACTCATTACAGTGTTACATAAAAGAGGTAAATGTTTGTATAAGAAAAAGTATTTTTTAAAAGTACTTGGAAAAGAATATGCAGTAACTACGTCCAGCAGCAGAGTTTTCACATGTACTTTTCCACAGAAGTCTCAGCAGCAGCCTTTCATGAAAATTTACTTTCCTATATTAATTCATTACTAACTTCAGATAATATAAACTTGAGTAATAGAAAATCATTTAAATCTTAAAACACAGTACAGAAGATGGTCTCCATGTAATTTCCGTTACTATTCTTAAAGTACACTCTTCACATCTTGCAATCAATTTTATATTATTCTCTCACTTCCCTTTACAGAATTCATACCATCAGGGATGAAACATATATAATTTATCAATATCACAAAAAATGCTACTACAACATATTTTCTTTGGGAAAAAAATAATTAAGAGAGCACATTTAACTTTTTCCAAAGGATCAACACTGCCAGGCAGCACAAGCCAGTCGTCAGAGCTGTAGTAGAGGTTTTGAGAATCTGCACCAAAACTGCAGGAATGAGAAAGCCTTGCCTGTAGCCAGCTGGCTGTCAAAGGGTGACTGATTACTTACTCAACCAAATTACAGGAACAACCAATTTTGAGGTGATTTGGTTTATTTTAAATCTTGATTACGGCTCTAAATGTTCACCTTTAACACCAACCTGGTATCTCTGTGTAAGAGACTTCATTAGACTTTGTTTCCATTAGACAAAATAAAAACAAAACAAACAAACAAAAACAAATAAAAACCCCAAACAAACCCACATCAGTTATGCTTGTCTAAAGAACAGCTGCACTTCGCCAGCACATGTGTCAAACCCCAGATTACAACCGAGCCTATTGCCACCTTGACTGACAAACCAGACTTTAGCACGACAGAAATAGGAAGAAGAGAAAAGTCTTTGTCTGGGTGACCCACGGAGCTGACCCACTTGTACATAATGACATGTCCCTATATATGCAGCTGGCACACAATGGTGGACGATAGGGCATTTTTTATTAGTCCTTAATGTTTATTTTACTATCTGTCTGTGCAAAGATAGCCTCCCAGATCATATCTCATCAAATGTGTAATGAGCCAAATTATTCTTTACTACTGTAAATCGGTGAAGGTCCATTGATCTCATTAGAGGAGAGCAATTTACACTTGCAGAGAGGGTGAGTGACTATTTCTAAATGGGGATGGAGAGCAAAAAATCCTAATCCTGGGGAACCTAATTCAGGAACAAAATGCATACAGATCACTGCCTTTTTCTTTTCCATCTGGACAGCTACATTTATACCAAATATTCACTGTAAAGAGTTAAATAGTTTTTAGAACAAGTTACTGAGTTTCAGAGACAGTGATGACCCTCTGCAGTGTTTGCAGAGTTGAATTTTGAGAGTTGAAGTTTTGCAGAGCTGAAGTTTGCAGCTTCCTTCCCCTGCTAAGCCACCAGTGGCAAGTGCATTGCTAAAGCATTCCTCCCTCTATCCCTTGGTGACGACAGCCAGGGCCACCAACCACCACCCACACTGTCCACTGTCTCCTCGGCAGCCACCACACGTGACATCTGCCAGATGCATTACTTCTGAAACCTGAGCAATACCTCTGCTAAAGTAATTGCCAAGCTTCTGGAGGACTGTGCATGTGTTTTCTAAGTTGGGTGTAAGGGGGAGGAATTAGGAAGGAATAGGAGACTCTCATCTCTCTGCTATGCATTGCTTTATATAAATATTTTTTAAAAAAATTTTAAAAAAGGTGGGAGAGGAAGGAACACTTTGAAAATGGAAACATCAGTAGACCTTACTCAAAGAATTAACAATTTGTTTACACTTCCTCTTGGCATATTATAACTTATGTCTTCCTATAATATAGGCTAGGTACAAAAACAATTTCAACATGGAATTACAGAAACTGCTTCTAAGTGAACATATGGACAAACCAGGAAATTACTTATTTTTGCATTGTGTATTAACCACTTTCAAGAACATGAATCTAAAGAAATCATTTGTTAACTAACATAATGAAAAACTATTCCTACTGAATGTGATTTATTATTTAGTATACACACCTAGTCTTAGCACAAACTTCCAGGTCAGGTGAAGTTACTTAAATGTAGTGCACAGCATGAAGTTCAAGCAAAGAAAAAAAAAAACAAAACAACAAAAAACCACAAACACAAAACCCAGCAAAATCAGCTTCAGCAGACAAAATGCAACTTATTTGGCAGAAATAACTTCTTACATATAGTATTTTCAACAATTGCTTGTACATTGCCTTTGACTCCCAGATTCAGCTCAGAAAAAGGCTGAGGGAATGCTGAAAGCCGATAATTAGCTAGCAGAAATCCCTCCCAGTAGTCCTCCCAGATAGGTGACGTTAAAAGAGACAAACTTGCTCTGCTACACAAGAGGCCACAGACATCACTCAGAATCCTATGGATCTCTGGGGACAGGATCCTGGGAAAATCAACTGCACAAAACTGGGACTGTTTTCTTAAATATTTTGTGCTGCTATAGGGTTCTCCTACTGACAGCTGCTGCTCTGACCACTGGGGTCTGTTGAACTCTTACCTTCTGGGGACCCACAAAAAGAGACAGGACGTCCCTCAACTCAGTACAGAGTACAACATACTCCAAAAGAAGAGGAATGATGTTCTCACAAATTTCTAGGCAATAATAATTATAAGAATAAAACAATCACTAGACTCAAAGCATACAATCCCAGATGGAGAAAGCATACAGAAGAAGCTGCAAAGACTGCAGAAAAGATCTCTCTTGGCCCTCCTGCTGTTGGAAACAAGAACGTTTCAATTTGATTAATAACTACAAAATGCTATTCTCTCCTGTGCAAGAGCATGTTAATCCTTTATTACTTTTTATTACATTACCAGGAGGAGGTATATCACTGCATGAAGGAGCAGCAATTGCATTCCTCCCAAAAGGTGCTTCAAGGCCGGGCTTGCTACCGAGGCGTAGGACCGGAGACAAGAGGTGGTTCCCAGGACACAGCCGGACAAGCGAAGGAAACCTGTGGATACCCAGCAAGCCCATAACCAGCAGCTGTTGCTTTGCTCACCACAAAAGAGAGCTTTAAGGAAAATAAAAAGCTCACAAGAACCATTCTCTGACAGCTATTAAGAGTCCTTTTTCTGGCTATATTCTGTACCGGAGCCAGAGGAAACCAGAACTTAGGAGAGCAGGCTACAATTGTCTTTTTGTTGTTGCTGTTTAATAGAGGGGAAAAAAAGAACACAACATAGAAGGGAAGAGGGCTAACCAGTATTTTATCAGCTGTCATTCTGGAAGAAATCTCCAAGCAAAAGCAGAGGCGAAGCAATGAGAGAAAGGGAAGGAGCTGAGCCCTGAACCTGAGACGGGGATGGCAGGAAGAAAATTCAAGGGAAGAATGTTGGACCAGCAGAGCTCTGAACTAAAAACATGATACCATAGGAGAGAATTAATTTATCCTGAACAGTCAAAGCAGTTGTGCACTTTCTGCCAGACATTCTGCAGCATCATTCCTCTCAGTGACGAAAATAAAACCTGAGCTATCATGGCATTACATTTAACCACGCTTAGAAAGAACACTTCCAGAAGCAAACTGGCATAGAAGAAAGCAGCAGCACTTTGTGGGGAGGTGGAAGAGGAGGAGGTTTTCATCAGTAGGGACGAGATATTTATTCAATACACAAATAGATCTTAATGTTGCTGGCCAAAGCACAATTCTTACTGCAAAGTGCAATAGCCCCACAACAGATGAAAAATTCAGTTGTCTAACAAGTTACATATGCAAAAGGAAAAAAAAAAAAGCTAAGTCACTGTACCTCAATGTATTCCTATTCAAGAATTCAAAGGAATTTGATATAATTAAAATAAAAATTTACAGAATAAATGTGATGGGCCAGGAACCTAAGGATTCTTTTGTGTCCAGACATAAGAATAAACCTAACTGCATTAAAACAAAATAATTAAAATCTATTCTAGTAAATATGAACATCTGGAAATTATAAATTAGAAGCTAAAAACATTCACCTTATTGCAATGATTTCCTTCTCCCCATGAGACGTCATCTACATATCTAATCTTGACATCAGACATGCATTAAGTGCAGGGAACATTTTGTAGAGGTTAAGCACTGAAAGCTGTGACCACTCTAGATACTAACAGCAAGCCAGCTGGCTTCCTTTCTGGGACACTTTAAAGTCAATTCTTAGCCCATAACCACAAGAAGTTGCTAGGCTTTAAAAAGGGAAGTTTCTCAGGTCCTCTTTTTTAAATCACTTTGCAAGAGCTGGATGGGAGCGGAGAAGCAGGGGGATGGGCAGAGCCCTGCGAGGGCAAGGAGAGCCCCGCGAGAGGCACCTGGGCTCCCTGCGGCACGACAGGAGGGCACCGAGGGTCAGCCAGCGCTGACCGCAGCGGTGAGGTGCCAAGTAGAACGGCGAGCGGAGGTCACAAGCAGTTAATCATTTAGAGAAGGAAGCGGGGGAGATCCAAAGGAGACATCCATCCCTATGCAGTGAGGCGGGAAAAGGGCATCCAAGCGCTGTGGCAAGCAAGGCGAGGGGAGGTAAATCCACGGCAGGACTTCAGGGGGAGGATTCCCCACTGGGGAGTCACAGGCACACTCTCAGGGAGAGATTGCGCTTGTCAATAAAAGGGCTCCCAATTTCTCTCTCATTATTTTCTTTTTCTGGTGGTACAATAAGTGGCCCAAAGATTATCTTGCCTCTTTTTGCATCAAGAAGTAGGAATTTATTACAAGCAGTATTTTTGCACGATAAGCCTGGGACGTAATCCAACAAACAATTATAAAGCTGCTTAACTTCAAGTCCATAGAGGGGCCTTTTGACATTAATGAGACCACTCATTTACCCTGCCTTAAGCAGCTGTGGAGCGTGTGCACGTATATTGCCCAATTTAACTTTTAACTGCATAATGGCCTCTGCTTTACCTCCAGACTGAGACTCCTCTTTATGCACATACTCTTCTCTCCTCCACCTTCTTGCCAGCAGGTTTCAAAAGAAAGATTCTTCCCCCTCTTTTTTTTTTTTTTTTTTAAAACTGGACATGTTGCAGCAAGGTATTTTAATATACAGAGTAGTACCACTGAAACACCAGCAACACTAAATTTTAAATGCAAAGCCATCAATACCTACTACAACATATGCAAAAAGTTCTTGATCAGACTGATCCAATACGTAGTGCAGATATTTTACAAGGAGTATTTCCCTTGTAAAATAACAAAAAAACTTATTTTCTCTCAATAACAACAAAAAGGGTAAATACTAGGATTTAATACAGGTCAGGGAGAAATTAAGTGATTCTCCCACTCAGGAAGTCTTTTAGATCATCATTAGATATTTCAGTTTCCCTATGCTTTTCCCCACCCCTTCTTCCAGAAAATGAAATACCAATGTATTTCAGAACAGATGTCAAAGTCCTCATTTCCAAAAATCCCAGAAGTAATAATTTTTTTCCTACTCAAAAATAAACAACACCTTAAAATATGGCAGGTAAAATAAGCCAGACCCGGATGCAAAAAATATCACTCCTGCACAATGCTACTACTGAACAGCTCCTGGGAATTCTATAAATACGCTTTGGTGACAATACCACCTCAGATATCTCACTTGGAGGCACCATCATTTATCAATACTGCGTTTTTCCTGCTCTGATTGAGCTAGTCTGATGTAATGACAAAATTGATCTTTAAATATTCAAAGCTCCGATTATTGCACTTTTCTGAGAAGCATACTTTTTAGAAAAAAAAAATCCTAGTACTGATAACATTTACATTTTTCTTTGGAAGAAAAAGAGCTGTCTTCATTCCTTCCGTTTGCAATTTGGTTTATTTTATCTCTTTCAACACTGAGCACAGTAAGGAAGAAATATTTGCATGTTAATGCAAATCAAGGCATGAAAGCAATCAAATCCAACAAAAAGTAAAATCATCTCTGGAATTAATGAACGTATTCTTCCTTCTTATAACATTAATTCAGCACTTTCTTTTCCCTATCACTGACCAGCTGCCAAGTCTTCCCTTACCAAGAATTACCACGAAAATCAAATCTTCAGGAATTCAACATTGTTACAAAGTTACAAAACTTTTTTTTTTTTTTTTAATATGAGAACATGTATGCTTTAATTGACAAAGTAAGACCATCTCCCAGTTTTTACAGAATCAGAAACTTTCAGGTAGGTGTTGCCCCTTTATAACTTCAGAGCAAAGCAGAAATTCAAGAGAAGGAAAAAAACCATTACAAATGCTATTGCACACTCCAGTCCAATCTAGTATTATACTGCTGTTTACACAGAAATCAGATTGCAAATAACTCCAACTAACCTCACATCTACTCTTGTATGGAGAATAGCTGCAAACATGCTCAGGCTTTGAGCACGAGTGATGCTTACTGCAAGGGCAGGCAGTCTGGCAAAGCAAGCTAATGAAACCCAGCTTACATGTTACCTGCAAAGCACACCGTAGGCAGAACAGTATTTTTTAGCCATCACATTAACAAGTATTATGTCAGAAGGCATTCTTCTTGGGTTTTGTAACAAAAATGAACCTCATGCAATTTTCATTGTGGATACTTGGCTTTAATAGTGCTATTTAGGATTAGATATTAAGTGACATAACCTCTGTCTTTGGACTGGGCAATTTCATTACTTTCTCCTTTAAAAAGTGGCTTTAATAACTAAGCCTTTAAATTGTTTTCCCCATAATAAATAAATGAAGTTAAAAGGCACTTGTCAGCACTGAAGAGCTGGATCCAGTCCCACAGTGGACATTAAGGATACAGATTAGATCAAGCCAACAAAACACTTAAAGGAAACATTTTTTTCTATTAGCTGTTGCAATTTTTAAATTGAGATTCAGTAATACAATTTTAATGTCAGGTGAATGAGGTCAGACAAAGAAGAAATTACGTCAGCAACAGCAGGTAAATCCTTAACCAATTTAATGACTACAAATTACAGCAAGTTTTCTTTCAGAAACCATTAGTGTCTCTATAAGCATAGAAGAAAACAAAAGCAAATCACTCCACAACGTCAAACTTGCAAGAAGAGCTAAAATACAATCATGTTTGTTATGATTTCTTATGGGCATTTTATAAAGGAAGGACGTTAGGAGATAGATCTATTCGCAGAGTAAAAAGACAATTTAACAATAAAAGCAACAGTTAAGGCCATGAAAGCAAACTTCCCAATCTCAAGACAGTAAAGTTGCCTTCCTGATTTCCCTTCTGCTAGTTTAGATGGATGTCCTTTTAGCAGCAAGTTTACAGTTCATAAATTTCTGATGTCACACGCTACTGTGGCACAGGTCCAACAGGTCGTGCAGCTGCGCCCAAAGATGCCTAACAACCAAAGACATCCCTGGCAGTGGGAGAAAGGAGTTCAAGTCAGGTAGCCAAAACCAATGCAAAACTCTTACAGTGCCAGCTACGTCTAGCTCCCACATCATGTTTGCGTGAGGAAAAAGAGAAGAAAGTGCGAGAGAGGCGAACAGACATCCACTGTGACAACTGTGCCATATCTACCACACAGAGGAACATTAACAGCCAGAACACATCATACCATGGTCTGCTCTCCTCAGGCAAGAAACATGGTTCTAAATTAAGGATCTTGTCATCTTAACACCCTTAATCTAGTTAGTTGATGTATTAGTGTATTCTCTTTCTCTCAAAATACACTGCCCGGTCCTTCAATTAGCTGATGCCAGCTGCCTATACTTATTAATTAACAATGCATTGCATATCTGCAACCCTCTACTGTAGAAGAAAGCTTGCCAATGGCTAATAAACACTTATACACACCTTAATTTTACTTGGAGATATGGAGTCCTAAATAGTCATTGTCTTAATACTCTACCTCTTTTTTTTCCTCCCCACGTCCTTCATTTACAGTTTCCTTTCCTTTGAGGTTAAATAGGCCAGGACTAACTACATCTTCATGACCTGCACTATTTGAAACTATGAGTCATTGCTGCTCTCTTCCACTCCTTGTCTCTATCTTACCACTTTCTCCCCTGAACAGGGTGACAGAAGTAATCAGAAAGCTCCAGCTTCAATTTTCATGTGCTAGAACCACCTCCCATCCTCAAAATGTTGCTTTCTTTTTAATTGCTAACATAAACTCTGCAACAGCTCTCTCAAATACAGCAAAGCATCTCCTCCAGATTATCCTCAGCTTTGCTGTTTTGTGGTGCAGAGTGACTACCTGGTATTTGCTTCCTCAATTTCAGTTCTTCTACGCTCAGCAGAGGGACTTGGTGGGCATAGCACTACCACTGTTTAAGAGCTTTCCCTGGTGCCACCAACTCCTTGCCTGCAGTTCAGCACCACGACCCCCTCCTCCTCCATCGAGCTTCACCACAAGCAATCTCAGACCTGGCCAGAAGGCACTGGTGCAGCTCCACCATCGGGCCATGCTGACTCTTTGGAGATACTCCCACTTCTGCCAGTGCCAAATCAAACCATCTCTCTTGGCCACAAGACATCACCACCACAATCATGTGGCAAGCATGGGTTCAATGCTGATCACTCACAGATTCAAAGCACGAGTGTAAATGAGGTGGCCCATCCCATTACCCAGTGGGTGAAAACAAAAACCACCTGCAACGCCTTTGTGATCAATTTTAGCCTCAGCTAGAAGTGCAGTGTTGGTTACCATGTGAACCAGTTCATGTACGTGTAGTGTTTTTGTTGACTACACTCAGGCACTCCAAAAAGAAAAATACTGCCTTGCCTTTTTGATCTATAATTACACAAATAGGTTTTAAAGGCATAGCAGCAGTTTAGATCTGGACTAAATTTAATTTTATTTAAAGAGAGAAAAGAGTTTTTACAGGATTTAAGGGAAAGATTTTCAAGTTTTGTTTAGAAATTACAGTGTAACCACTGCTTCTAAATAGGCAAAAAAAAATAAATCAAACAACACAAGATATCTAGTGATCTACTGGATCACTCCAAGATCCAGAGGCCTCAAGCAACACAAACTTGCATTTGTTTTCAGTGTCCACTCTAGAATAGAAGAAAATCAGGTACCAAGTTTACACCTATATGGGACAAAGAGCAGAGACTGCCAGCTACATTGGTGTCTAAAAAGCAAATAAAGATAATAATATAAGAGTTATCAAGAAAGCGTGTGTAAATACACATAGTTAAGTATCTCCCCCAAAACTGCTTGCTGCCTTCCCTGGCCAACTGAAACATGCACAGCCCAACACTGGGAGGCACCAGGGCAGTGCCCAGGGCTCAGTGGGGGTTTCACCACCCACATCCCACTTCCACAGGTGCCTTCTTTGGTCACCACTTGCGACTCTTCCCCATACGCTGTAGACGTGAGAGTGCCCTGGCACCCTGTCCACAATGGCTCCCTGTTTTCACACGGCCGAGGTGATCGTTTCATCGCTCTCTCCCAGTACCAGATGGTTCCCATTACCTTTGCCATGCTCAGCTCGCAAACGTCAGCTGGAAAGCCCATACTCCAAATGTTTTACAGATGAAACAACAAAGGGCTCCTTGCCAACAGTGTGAGATTGGAACCCAGCCCTGGCTCCGCACCACTCCGGCAACTGGTGCAAAAGAATCCAAGGGCTATCTTGGGATTTGAGTTGGGGATCTCCTCTACCTTTGCAAGCAGCAGCCGGCTCTGCAGCTCTCAGACCCCTGAGAGCACCTGTGGGGACAAGTCAGACAACCCCACACTGCCCTCGAGTCACAGGAGAGGTCTGTGACATCCCTGCTCAGGCCAGGGGGAGCAGGCTTTGAGGGGGCACAGGGGCTGGTGGGTCCAGCACGCAGCCACACTTAGCCTGGGCACAGCGCCCACCTCCCTCTTTCCTCACTGGCCTCAGAGCATGGCTGCAAGGTGCCAGAGAGCTCAGGCTAAAAGGTTGTGAAAGCAGCCTTGAATCCCCCTTTCACCAGAGGAAACCACACAAACGGACAACCCTCCCATATCAATAATCAAATATCGTCGTCAGCCCAGGTTGTCCTCACTGCAGATTTGCTGTCGTGGCCTCCTGACTAAACACTTCCCAGTCGCCACTTCTTCAGTTCGGAGTGTAAAAGGTCAGTGGAGAAGGCAAATCTGCGTTCAGTCTTCAGTATTTAAACTTTCTCAGTCTGATACAGTTTCAACAAAAGACTAGGAGCTGCTTGGATGAATCAACACTATCTTCAACATATGATTTTTTTTTTCTTTTTTCGTCTCCATGCTTCCTGACTCTGTTTCACAGCATTATTTTTCATCAGGGCACTGGAGACACAAGACAACTATCATACTTTTCTATTTTAGTTTAAATTAGGTTAAAACATGGCATCCTTTCTACTGGGGGAAAAAAAAAAAAAGTAGCCTTTACCAGAGGATTAAATATTACAAAACCGAAAATATTAAGAAAGCACTAAAAATGAAGGACAGAACTCGACATGTTTTTCTAGAGAAGTCTTACATAATAGAAATCTACCCTGTTGATAATTTTGTATTAATATAAAATACTGATATCCAGTACCCATTTTGAAACTCATTACTTCTTAAAAGACCTCTGCAATTAGCTTTCTAATACTGATTTTATAGACTAACATGCCAGTTTCTAACATGCCACAAAGTACTCCAGGATCACATTGTTGCCATGCTAGTTTAACTTCTTTTCAGCCATGTGCCATTTCACAAAAGGATTATCTTAGCTTCAAGTGCACGAGCAAGACAGACACGGTGTTTGAGGTTGCCACTGGCACACTGACTATATCGAGAAACATCTCATCCTAGATAATCATCAACGAAAGCGTCGCTTATCGCAATTCCTCCTCTATGTCCTTTATCTGTGCTGCAAGGGCATTCAAGAAAAGGAACTGGAGTCTAATCTTTAGTTTAAACACTAGATGGAGCCCACTTCCCAAGACTGAAAAATGAAAGCTCTTTGCAGCAAATTCTAACCAGCCTATTGCAATATCTGGTCATGCATAAACATGACAGAATTTGAACAGCTGTGGTGACTGTCATTACTGCAAAAACATACACTGGCCAGCAATTATATCTCTGCATAAACAGACAGCCTTTAGTACTGGGCAACTGCAAAAGATTTTATATTCCTCTACAGATGCATTAGCTTGGTTTAAAAGATCCACACCACTGGGATAAAATAAGCACATAGGGATTTTTAATGTACCATATGACAAATGTAATGCTCAGTTGAGAGAACTATGACTGAGTCTGATACCTCTTTATTCTGACAATATGCTCTACTGATCCTGACTATACAAGAACTTTGTACACATAAATTTACATTAAATAGGAAGAATTATTTTTCAGTTAGTTTGAATTAGTTCTAACAAGAAAGCTCACTAGTGATGTCTGATAAAATGCCATCTCTCTCACATGAGACATACCAAATGTTTAACTAGAGATAAGTGATCTTTGGTGTTAAAAATAGGATATAATGACATCAAACCTCAGCACAACTATTCTGGTGAGAAAGAAAAAGAGAGACAGGTTACAAAGATCCAAACTCAGCAGCCTCAAAAGTACTGGATAAATCTGTTTATCTCTGACTCCACCACAAGCAACTGCCACTCCTGCAGTATTTCGGCCACACTCTGAACTGGCTTCACAATGCAAAGGGCAGGCAGAAATCACAGGCAGACAACCCTTGGCCTTTCCTTAGCTTGCCGAAGGACATGCTCGCAGGAACAGCCAAAAGCCAAGCAGAAAATAAAGTTGAGTAAAAGCCTCAGAGGCGATTCCCAGCAACACAATTCTGCTGACAGATGAGCTATCACTGATTGCTTTAACCTTTGCTCAGTCCAGACCACTGCCTTCATCCAACTCTTTTCTTAACAAACCTATGGTAATTGCTTCATCAAGGTTAAGATAAGCACAATGGAATGAGCCTTACCACAGAAAGCTACTTTTTGTTCACAAACAGCGATCCATCCTGCTCAAA
Organism: Apaloderma vittatum; assembly: GCF_000703405.1. Taxonomy (NCBI): domain Eukaryota; kingdom Metazoa; phylum Chordata; class Aves; order Trogoniformes; family Trogonidae; genus Apaloderma; species Apaloderma vittatum. The sequence continues at coordinate 12,550 of NW_009725958.1, read as the reverse complement.
CAAAATTAACCACAGCAATCCAGCTCACTTGAGGACATTTTCTGAATCACCACAGAAGAGAGACAAAGGAAGTTATTACTAACTACCAACTTAGAACTTAAGGTCAATCTTCAGAAGGAGAAATATGGTGTCTACGAAGAAACGTGCAACTTTTTTACACAAGGACTCCATTCACTCCTTATCTTAATGAAAAATCTACATAGCATGTTTTCTTGGTCCCACATCCCTGTGGATGAAAGCTGGTCTTCACAGTCTTACAGATCACTGCTGTGATACTTTGAAACGACGCAAAGGTCTTCAAATATGAGATCTGGTGCTAAGGAGATCACAGCTTGTACTCACATCACACTGATGAGTGTGTCTGCTCGACTCCACCAAACAGCATGCACAGGACTATGCTCACACCTGCCAGGGCTGTTTGTCAGACACAGGGTTTGTGAGCAAACATGCTGCTGCCATAAAAGCAACAGGCTTTCCAGCTGGAGCAAGCATACAGTCACCTCAAATGTTAATGCTTCTGTTTATGAATATCCTGGTTCACTCCTACCATATTATGTATGTTTTACAACACAGCTGAATGGACTATGCATCGGCTCTTAGATGGGCCAATTGATTTGTGTCTTGATTTTGTTTATTTTTCTATACTTTCTTAAAAAGCAGGCACAATAAACACCTAACATTTATTTTAAAAGGAAATTTTAAAATAATTAGCATTTGTTTGGCACTTGACCCAAAGCCATCTAGGAGAGCATGCTCATACTTCCACAGGCTTCTGGTTCAATAAAACAGAGACTTTATTAGCAGGAAGAGTATTTCACCAACCCCACAAATTAAGTGTCAGCAAAAGGAGGAAGCAATCGAAGTACCAGCCACAGTTGCAGGTTTGACTAAACAGTAATGTTTAACTACTTCCTTATCACAATCTTCCTGTACAACTATAATTTAGAAACCTTTGCCACTGTAATTTTCTCTGCTTCATTTTCTTTACCGCTATGCTTTTATGTGTCAGACTGAATACTTGTTCATCAGCACTATTATCCATGCGACAACTGAAAATGAACAGCAATGGGGAAAAAAAACAGAAGAAATACAAAGGCTCTGCATATGTATAAAAGAAATTAAAATAAAAAGCAAATTACCCAGTGTAGTATTCGAGGCTGGAGGAAAAGTGGACATAAAGTTGCGATAGTTACATGACCGTAATTCTGAAGATAGTCACTGTGCAGGCAGATGGAGCAGCGTGGCCACAGTCAACAAAGTTAAGGCTAAGATCTAAAGCTTTTAGTTTCTCACAGCAATAATCTTGACTGCTTTCAACCTCTGAATAGGGTCAGGACAAGATACTGTGGCCTCGCTGAGACCTTACCCACTGACCACATCTCATCATAGCTGGGGCATGACAGGCAAGAATGGATGGTTCACTTGCTATGTGGGTGAAAGTAGACGGGATAGTGGTAAAAAAAAAAAAAAAAGTAGTGCAAAAGTAAGTGAAAGCCTTTGAAATCCCACTTGAGTTACTAACTGTTGCTTTCTGTATTCACCTGTACTGTCTCCAACTACAAAGAAGGGAAGTCAATCTGTAAATTAAAGTAATTCCCTTCTGAGAAGAAGGAAAAAAAAAATAGAAATACAATAGGAAAATCAAGATTGGTTTAAACAGTTAAATTTACTCGCTTATGCATTCATAAGCCATACTCTACTAATAGTGAATTTCATACATTTTATGTTTGTTTTCAAAGTTTTGTCAGACTAACTCCAGTGTTGCAGACCACAGTCCCAAAACCACAAAAGATTACTAGGGGGAGATTGTCTAAAGCACTAGCAGCCCTTTGCTCCTCCCAAGCTGCTGTGGTCATCTCTGACTGATCCACATCCCTCTTTACAGGCTCACCTCCTTCATCCTGCAAAGTTGCTTCAGTACCTTGATCACTTCTCCCTTCCTCCTCTCTGCAGGAGCTCAGTTTGGCTTCACATCATCACCCATAAGCAACCACCTCACGTTGGGGAGCTGACTCCCATTCAGTCCAATCAACCAGGTTTTAACCTGCCTCCTATTCACATTCCCATTTGCTTAAAAAAAGCAAAAAGCAAAAAACCACCCACAACTAAAAAAAAAGCCATCCCACAAAGACTGGAAGCCCTCTACATGACGAACCTAACTCTCCTGAAGCCTACCCCGGAGAGGTAAATCAGATTTGTTAAATAATACAATCAAAAGTCAAGTGATTATTTCCAGAAATCTGGAAACTAGTGATACACCTACTGTTGGTGTGAAACAAATGGCATACAGTTTCTTCAGAAGCAGCACATGCTGGGTTTTAATCGCTTTGTGCAATTAAAAACAAAAGCAACAAATGTTCAGAGACGGCCCCAAACAGGACTCCAGAACAACCTCAGCCAGATGCCACATTCCTCCTCCTGTTATAACAGCCACCGTCAGCCTCACCATTATCACACCACCCTCCATGACCCCACTGCTTTACTCTTCTTCCAAGCATAAAGTCTTCTTTAAATTCAAGTGGTTTTTTTTTTAACGGATCACAGAGTGACTCAGGCTACGAGATCTGGATAATTCAGACCTCAGGAGGTCTCTGGTCCAGCCTTCTGCTCCAAGCAAGGCCAGCTGTGAGACCCAAATGGGCTGCCCAGGGCATTGTCCACTCAGGTCTTGAAAAGCCCCCCAAGAATGGAGACTGCATGGCCTGTGCCCCTGGCTTGCTGGCCAGCTGCAGGGTGAAACAACTTCTCTCGGTAACCAGTGTTTAACCCAGAACCTCTTATTTCAACTGGTGCCCACTGCCTCTTGACCTACCACCACATACTGCTGGGAAGAGCCTGGGGTGACATCAGTTCTACTCTTTTAGTGAAAGGAAATCATTCCTTATACTTTTAGCTCTGATATTTATCTGTTAATGCAAAGCATGCTTTGCTCTTTGATGTAGATTACTGTTTCAGATTATAACTTTACTAACTGCATTTGCCAAAAATTCAAATATAACCAAATCAGAGCAAAAGTGAAAAATAAATCTAAGAATAAAACTTGAGTGGAAATGCTCACCCATGTGATCACATCAAACTTCCCCTGTTGTGCCATGGTGACAGCAACACTTTAGTCTTCACATTATTGCATTTCCAGATATTGAAGTGGCAACTCCTTATATACGGGTGCAACACAAGAGCCAATTCTTCATGTGTGTTACATAATCATACAAAAAACCAAGATACCTGATGAAGCAAAGCCACTAGGAAGGCACTCCTCTAGTTTTCAGACTCAAAGAGTTTTGGGTAGAGCATCCATCACAGTAAACATGCATTACTTCCGTTCCCAGGCACAGGAGCTATTACCCTCTCAGGCTGATCAAGGCTTCTTAGCACATCAAAGCACGGCACTCTGAAGCAGCAGTCCACTTATGGACCTTACTGCTACTCAGTTACCAAATTACATGTACCAGTCATGCAGAAGGCTTCTTAACTGCACTCCTAAGCCATGCTTCTAAGGAATAAAAGATATATAACTGGAACTAAGAGAGCAGAAAAATGCAGCAGTGCAACAGACATTCATCCTGCCTGAAAAGCCATATGAAATGTGATTAGTGCCATTATCCTCCAGGACTCTGAATATTGCCTTGAGACATGGGCTTTCCAGCATAAGCTATGGATCAATAAAAAGGATTAAGCAACAATACTTGGGAAACGCTCAAAAAGCAAAATATCGGGGTTTATCTCAGTTTTCTCCAAAGCTGTGCCTGAGAAGAAACTCTTAAAACCCATCTTTCAGTCTCAGGCTCTTTGCATCCATGCAAGACGCAGGTGCTGCAGACTGTGTACGTTCCATAGACTGAAAAGGAATCATAGAATCATAGAACAATTCAGGTTGGAAAAGACCCTTGGGATCATCGAGTCCAACCATTAACCCTACGCTACAAGTTCACCCCTAAACCACATCACCCAACACCACATCTAAGCAACACTTAAACACATCCAGGGACGGCAACTCCACCATCTCCCTAGGCAGTCTATTCTAGTGTCTGACCACTCTTTCTGCGAAGAACTTCTTCCTAATGTCCAGCCTAAACTTGCCCTGTTGCAACTTGCAACCATTCCCCCTGGTTCTCTCCCTAATTACCTGTGAGAAGAGACCAGCACCAACCTCTCTACAATGTCCTTTCAAGTAATTGTAGAGCATGATGAGGTCCTCCCTCCGCCTCCTCTTCATCAAACTGAACAGACCGAGCTCCCTCAATCGCTCCTCGTAAGATCTATTCTCCAGGCCCTTCACCAGCTTTGTTGCTCTCCTCTGCACTCGCTCCAACACCTTGATATCTCTCTTACACTGAGGTGCCCAAAACTGAACACAATACTCAAGGTGTGGCCTCACCAGTGCTGAGTAGAGAGGGACAAAAGTAAGGAGGAAAGAAGCCATGCCAACCCCCCCACCTCTGAAGGGGTGTGCACCAGCTAAATCCAGCTGCAATCTGTCGGAAAGTAGCCAGCACCCAGCCCCAAGCTCACTCCCACGCCTCATCTGGGACGGGACCACCACGTTGGCGACACTCACATCTCCCTGCGATGGGACAGGCAGCCACTGTGCCCAAATCGTATTTGTCTTTTCCCTCAAAACCTAAGGCTGTGCATGAGGTTGTCACCACACAGGTGAGAGGCCAAGTAAGTTGTTTTCCTTAATTGAGCCTATTAGTAGTAACGAGTCACTCCTGCCTGGTCTAAATAGCTCAGAGATAAATCCCTGGGCTGCTAAGCTGCCAACCACCTCCAGCCAGTGCTCAGAGGCAGCTTTACTCCTACAGACAACACTGGGTGAATACTGTCACTTCCAACCATGCTTCTAGAGCAGATCTCCAGGCTGATATGTTTGCAGCAAATGTTTTCCATGCAGCCGTCTAGTCACCTTTAATTAAAAGTCCAAAGTGTCAGAGCTCAGGGAGCAACAGCGGGTACACCCCGATTGGTATTCTGCAGGTCAGCTGTCTGCACACGAGTAAAGAATATGACCCTGAGAGCTTTATGCCTTCTTTATGCCTTTTTTTTTTTAATTAAAAAGAAAAAAAGATGTCACCAGAGACTGCTTGGGATGGAAAACCTTTTCACAGAAAATTTTGGTACAATGTTTAACACAAACACACCATCAACACATCATCTCTTAAAGTTCACACCACAGGCAACGCTGGTATTAGGAACAGTAAGAAGAACTGCACAGTGCTTTTCTGAAAAGCCATCCAATGAATTAATCATTTTCTGTCTGAACTATTTGCAGAAGCAACTGAATAAGCCAGAAAAGAAAAATTAAAATGTTCTAAGCCGTTGCTTCACAGTGTGCCTTACAGAAAAGTCATTTAAAAATTATTACAAAAGTAGTAACACTCAATCTCATAAAATGACACTATTTCAAATTAATCCACTGCATGCTAATTCCTACACCTTTGCCAACAATAAAATAGAATAAGAAAATAAAAAAGCATTCCATAAAAAGGTTGAAATTCAGTAAGCTTTGCCTGTTGCTTCTAGAAAACCAACATCCCAAATGCAGACTTAGCTTTCAGCAAGCTCAGCTTCCAATAAATAACACTCCTTCTCCCAAGCAAGCACAACTAAATGAAATTCATTTTGCAGACTCACCAAAACCACCCGTATTCCAGGAGGCAGCCGTTTGTCCGGTTTGTGAAGTCCATGGTTGTGGCATGGTCATAGCAATCAGCGGGAAAATGAAGGGGAAAAAAAAGGGGAAAAAAACATCAGCTCTTGAGATTCAATGAATTCAATGAACAACAAAACACTACTGTTTTCTGTAAAGTCTGCACTGCAGAACAGTTTCAGGTAACTCATTAAATGGACTGAACATACACCCACATATCTAACTTACTTTAAAAAGAAAGAAAATAAACACAATAGCAATGTCATATTGATAAAAGAATAATTACAGTCTAATAATGATCTGTCAAGGCTGGACTCAAAAGGAAGATTTTTGTGAGGTGAAAAAAATCTGTGTTAAAAAAAATTCTTCTACTGTACTTCCCCCCATCAGGCAGTAACAGGAGGGGAACATCACATACAGAAAAGGTATATTATTTTCTCATACTGCTGACATTTCTAAATCCTTGATGAGATGTAACATTTGGCAAAGATGTAAGTCAAAACCATCACAGCCCACAGCGAGTGCTCATTTTCAGAACCCTTAGTCAAGGATGGGGGACTGATAATTTATTCTTTGTGATTAAGGGGTCTTGCAGTCTACTCCACAGCTAAGTATCTACACACAGTTACATATCTGCAAACTGTCAAGAACATCCAAGCTGAAATAAAAAATTTTTGGAATTTGGACCTTGAACAGCATCCGGGTGACCAAACCCTGGAAGCGTCATTTCTCTCCTACTAATAAAAAGCCACAGACAGAACAAATTTTACAGCTTTCCCAGGCTCAGCATTGATTCCTTTGGCAATTGCTCCAAAATACTCAATGAATTTAGCATTTGGTTTTTTTGCTCGGTTGTTTTTTTTATTATTATTCCTTTGGAGAAGGAATACTTCAATTACATTCGTACAAAATACAGTGGGTCAACCTAAACAAATTGCAAGTGCCTACGTAAAGGCAGAGAAAGGTGTGCTCTTCCTTTGACAAGAGAAACCAATGGCATTTGCATGATAAGGAAGAGAGCAAGTTTCCAAGTACAAAGGCTCTAGACAAGAAAAGCGCTGAAGCCTGCAGTGGAGAGAAGACGACTGCGGTGTAGGAAACGCTATCATCTTCTCCCAGCAGCTGTACAATCATCAGATTGACCGTCACGCAAACAGTGTTAAGGTTGATGAGATTCCAAGAAGCCAAAGGTCACTGAAAAGTCTCCCACAACAGATTAGAATACCTTCCCATTTCATATGTTCTGACCACCCAAACTCTTCAGACTAGCTGTTCTCAGGAATGCAGATAACCTCACAACTCAACCATCTTCTGCTGGGTCCCAGCAAAGGGGCCTGGGGCCAGGGCAGCATTTTGGCCTCCAGAAATCCCAAGGCAGCCTAGTAAAGCAGTGAGCCACCTGCACAGACCCTGGTATAGTTTCGTTCTGATCCCTGTAGGAACTACACCGCATGAAGGCAAATTTATCTGTTGGTGTCAAAAATGAAAACATAACTGGCACAGTCAACTAATTTGCAGCCCCCTGTGGATAATGGCTGATGAGTTACCTCCTCCTCTGCCTCCACGGCCCATTAATAAGACAGCAGAAGAAGGATGATGATTGCTCATGTATTTACCACTTTGCTAGGGAGCAACTTTTTTTGTTGCTGTGTTTGTAGGAGTGCTTTTACTGAAGGAGCCTTTCTACGCCTCCATGTGAAGAATATTGGAGAGGAAAGGGAAAAGAGATTGCAAAGGATTTGCCTTCATTTCTGATTTCTCTTGTCAGTCTTGTGAGCTGCAGTCCTTCCTCAGAGACATGACCATGCACTATCACTGTCAGTGTGACTGCAGCTCCAGAATGCCTTCAAGATACTACCTGCCTTTGCCCTCTGCCAGGGAAGGTGAGATTATTCGAAGGGCATGGCTCCAAGATACTCCCAAGGACTGTAATGGCCATTGAATGACCTGACTAAACACAGGACTTCAAATTAAAAGTGAGATTTTTGACGGTAGCATGGAACAAGATTAACATTAATGAACTTAGCAGGAGATGAGAGGTCAAGAAGTCACTGGAAAACAGATGTTGAGTAGGTGGGAATGCTGGGAAGTGTGGTATGTAAGAAGAGAAGGAAGGATGAAACCAAAAGGGTATGGATGACTCAAAACTGCCAGAACTTAAGCACAAGAGCCGCTGCATTAGTTTATTTAGGATGGGAAAGAGGGATAGTAGTGCAGCACCCCAATAACAATACTGCACATGCATTTCTGAGTGAGTACAAAAGGTGGTTAAGTTTGACACATTTTAAGGGGCGGTTTTTCATTAGCAACTCAGAAGGTTTGTGAGGAGGAAAATAAAAGTAATAATACGTCATGGTTGACAACCGATTGAACATGAGCCAGCAGTGTGCCCAGCTGGCCCGGAAGGCCAATGGCATCCTGGCTTGTGTCAGGAACAGTGTGGCCAGCAGGAGCAGGGATGTGATTCTGCCCCTGTGCTCAGCCCTGGTGAGGCCTCACCTCGAGCCCTGTGTGCAGGCCTGGGCCCCTCACTGCAAGAAGGACATTGAGGGGCTGGAGCGGGTCCAGAGGAGAGCAACGAGGCTGGGGAAGGGACTGGAGGGAAAGTCCTGTGAGGAGAGGCTGAGGGAGCTGGGGGTGTTCAGCCTGGAGAAGAGGAGACTCAGGGGGGACCTTATCACTCTCTACAGCTGCCTGAAGGGAGGGTGTAGTCAGGTGGGGGTCGGGCTCTTCTCCCAGGCAACTCATGACAGGACGAGAGGGCACGGCCTGAAACTGCGTCAGGGGAGGTTTAGGTTGGATCTCAGGCAGCACTTCCTCACAGAGAGGGTGCTCAGGCACTGGGATGCACTGTCCAGGGAAGTGGTGGAGTCACCGTCCCTGGAGGTGTTTAAGGAGAGGCTGGATGCGGCACTTAGCATCATGGTCTAGCTGTTGCGATGCTGTTGAGTCATAGGCTGGACTTGATGATCTCAGAGGTCTTTTCCAGCATCAACAATACTGTGATACTGCGATATTGTGATGATGGGATAGATGAATGGATGGGATGTAAATTTTTAACATGTTTTAAGCACTGCAGCAGCATCCGCTGCGGACATTACACACCAGTTGCTTGGGTCAGGGTAAGGAGGATACAGAATGTCTCTGTGATCTTGCTGTAATGTATTCCCCCTGCTCCTCTTTACATACTACTTTTGCACAACACTGGTTATGAAACTGAAAATGTTGGTTCAGCTTCAGGTGGCAATTTTAGGGTCAATTGCTTCTTCACCAGACATTGAAATCACAATTTTTCAAGCATCAAATTAACTGTCAACATTTTAGGGGACAGTGAACTTTAGTTATGCATTATTACTGTGGGTCCCTCTCCTCAAAAGCCTATCTTATAATCCCTCTTGATATGCCAGGTGTCTTTTTTTTCTTTTTTTTTTTTAATACAAGAATTGCACTTTAAGATGAAGTCTGCAATTACACTACTTGCTTTTTGCTCCATCAACTCATTCTCAACTGTTATGCACTCTCCAGCATACAGATCTCAAATGGAAGAATACACTTTCAAAACCACGTGACGCATTTCACCTATTTATCACAGAAGTACACCAATACAGGTTTTCCAGCTGAAAGCTTTCGAAAGTTTCCTCAAAACTTTTACGGTGCAGCTTGGACCAAGTCCTAATCCACAGGCAGGATAAAAGACTCATCCAGCACCAGTGCACCATGGAACAAATAAGCAGTAAAGCCTTAATGAGGTCAGCT
>NW_009725958.1:606-3116 GCF_000703405.1 Apaloderma vittatum | reverse complement strand
CCCTATTACTGTCAGTACAATATTGAACAATCACAAGCTTTGATGCTGCAACCGATTTCACTCTGGACCCAGCTGAATCAAAGTGGTATTTAAGCAGCATCTCAGCCAATGCTCCAGCAGACTAGGAGAGATGGAAACTAATGGAAATTGGAAGGCCACTGCTAGGGATGATGTCAGATTTGGATTTATGATGTCACCTGCCAGTGGAAATTCAACAAGTGAATCAAACTTTTGTATTTTACTCTTCTATGCAGATGTTACTGAAGTGTCAATATGAAAAAGTGTTCTTTAAAATGGAAAATACCATCCAGCAATATCCTGCAAATTCTATACATCTTCAGCTAATTCACATGAGAAGTGCCATTTTGTGTCAAAACGGGATGCTCATAAAACTTCATGGAAATAAGATAGCTGACATGAGAAATGATGAAATCACTGTTGTGGAGTTTTAACATTCAAGCAATACATAATAAAGTTGAGTTTGTTTTTTTCAGTCTCCATTTCAGGTCTACAGCCCTACCTCCACAGCTTGCTATCTGACCATCAAGAAAACTAAGAAAGCTTACCACATCATGAGCGGTGAGCTCTACAGCTGAAAACTCCCAGATGCTTTCAGTAAAGCAAAGGCAGCATTAAACATAAGTAGTATCAAAATCTAGCCTTGCAATATAAAACCCAAGTGCTATTTGAGTTTCACAAAACACAGGCTGTGGTGAGTCCTCAGAAGGTGACAAACTAGAGGTTTTGGCCAGGTTTTGTAGGTTCACCTGAGAACGTTTATGAAAAAGCCACACAGTCGTATGTTAATAAACACATACATACACGTAGTATATTTGAGTATACATACATAAGCACATACATATATATAAAAATTTACATATAAAGTGTGCTCATCACCCAGCAGGTGGCACTCGTACCACAAGCTCCGGAGGCTCGAGCACTGTGGGAGGCTGTGAGCAGGCACTGCTCTACAGGAGGCACCATCCTCCTAAAAGGTAAAACCACCGCGGGCATCAAAGTGTCCGCTACCCTTCTGCAACACCTGAAGTGTCAAGTACAGCATCCAGGACAAAATCTCATTAAGTTTCCTGGCCAGGCACCACCTCCCTTAATTCCCTAGAATTAGCGGCAAGACTTCACTGCCGCTAATTCTCAAGTGTTCTTGCAGCCTCTCCAGAGGAGCAGCATCTTGGGGACTGTAAGGGTTTTAGGATATCTTCGATGTAGAAGCATCATATTATGATGTCGAGAACAATACAATTAAATGTGAAGCTTCCTTCAGACTTCATCACATTTTTCTCCATTTAACACACCCAACTAACTTTCAGTTAGTCCCACTAATAATTTGGGCTTTTGAAGATCTCATGAATGAGCAAATCAGAACTGGCAGAGGAAACGCAGTTTTCCTTTGATTAAAATTGAAGACTTGTTTTCACCCATGACTTAAGTGTCACTAACATATGTACATTCTTAATACACCTCTTCTTCAGCTGAGTGGTGCTTCAGCTTCAGCTGAGTGGGTTTGTTTTTAAAAAAATATTTTCCCTTCAAATTCAATATTTTACCCATCTCCCTCCCCTCTTTTAAAAAATAAAAATCAATTCAAAACCATGTCTGTGTGGAGCAGTGCTGTGCCCCGTAAGAGAATGCCTCATGTCAGACTGAAAGATGCCTTTCCAAGGTCATTTCATGTTCCAGTAGGTTTGCTATGAAGTTGTGGAATGGCAGATAAGGTTGCATGAGATAGTAAAGTGCCTCCCTAAGCTAGTTCTGGGCAGTAATGTGCAACCAATATTTGAGCAAGGGACTTCTATAACATCTATCTCTGAAAGAAACTTCATATGCTGAGATAAATGTTGCTGCAGTAAGGACAGGAATAGGACTGTGATACTGATAACCTGTTTTCCTGCTTTTCCCCAATCAAAAAAAAATAAGCCAAAGGAAAAGCCATTTCTTTGACAAATTTACATTAACCGCACACATTCATGGCACTTGACAAAGGCTGGGGAGATTCTAGGAACATTAGAGGGTATCTCTTCAGGAAGTTTTGTTAAAATACCCAGCCCTTTGTAATAATGACAATTTGATGCCAAAACCTGTTCAATTCAATGCAGAACAATGCCTCCAAGTTACAAGAACAAGGATATTAGAACAGTGCCCTAGAGGATACCAGAACAAACAATTTCAAAGGGGAAAAAGGGGGGAAAAAAACAAAACAAAAAAAAAATCCACAACCCAACAAACCAAATCATATCTAAGAATGTTTCTTGTAGTTACACTGTGAGGAGTGATGATCCTGTATTTTTAGACTGCTTCTAATACAGCCCAAAAATTGAGGAAACCATATTAGAGTATCCTCTTAGCAAGCTTTTAATACTGCCTGAGCCTATCCCAAACTCTGAAAGAAGGTAAGCATCTGTCAGCGCACTGAATTGCATGCCACCATTTCAGCTATCATACTAGGGACTAAATCCTTCCCTGGAAAGAACAGGAGAACAAGCTTATGAACT
>NW_009725958.1:0-575 GCF_000703405.1 Apaloderma vittatum | reverse complement strand
AGAGAGGGGGGGGGGGGGGGGGGGAAAGTCCTTCTCATAAACGGTTAGCTACATCTCAATGAGGTTTAAACCTTGACAAAGGATCGCCAATTTCAGATCCAAAAATGCAAACACTTTGCACTGAAACAGCCCTAGTAAAGTGGTGCTGGGTTGGTTTTTTTTTAAGTCCCAAATGAGCATTTTGGGAGTCCAACAGCCTGTCAGGAAAAAAAAAAAAATTAGAAAAATGGCCACCCAGCACTGAACTGTGCACAAAATGCAGAGTTTCGGTGCGTCCAGTTCCGCGCCGCATCCGGCCCCGTCAGCGCCCCGCGCTCCCACTCGCTCCCCAGCACCACCCGGCACCCCCCCGGGAGCGTGGGGCTGCGGATCCCTGAGCGCGATCTGCAACCACTCCCGCGGCTCCTTACTACTATTTGTCATTTTCCTGCTAGTATCACTTCCCTAATGAACTGCTGTTACTACAGAAATGTAAATGTCGCTGGCTGAGGAGTTTGGGGTTGTTCTTTTAACACCTTAAAAAGCAGAGATGGGGAGGAGGAAGGAAACAACGCCTTATAAATAAGCACTATTAA
>NW_009725957.1:46133-46432 GCF_000703405.1 Apaloderma vittatum | reverse complement strand
CAACCCTGTCAATTCTATGATTCTGTGATTTGATGATCTCGAGCATCCTTTGTGCTGCTGCTCCAGGAGAGCACGTGTCTGCCTTAAGTTCTGTGTCGTTGCTGCCATCGCCATCCAGGTGAATGGGGGACGGAACCGAACACATCTGAAACAACACCAGCTCTGCCTTCAGGCACTTCAGTTGCTCTCTTAGGTGTTCATTTTACCTGTTCATCTTTTCTAGGTATGAATCATAAAATCACAGAATCATAGGATGGTTTGGATTGGCAGGGGGCCCAAAACCCCACCCATTTCACCCC
>NW_009725957.1:13918-46088 GCF_000703405.1 Apaloderma vittatum | reverse complement strand
ACCTGGCCTTGGGCACTGGCAGGGAGGGGCTGCCACACCTGCTCTGGGCAACCTCTGCCAGGGTCTCACCTCCCTCACAAGAAACTATTTTTTTCCTTTTTGTGCATTCTAAATGTACCCTACTGTAGTTTAAAACCATTACCCCTTTTCCTGTCCCCTGCTTACCCACATTCCATTCTGAGTTATTCACAGTCTTTCCCTGTACAGTGCAGGGAAATACTTTCCTTGCTTTATGTTTTCTCAAACAGGAAATACACAGCAGAATAGAGCATCGGTATCCCAAGTCTTGGACTTTTCCCTTCACTACCAGCTGATTCTTTCCACCTATTTTCTGCCTGCTTAGAAATCTGACAGCTTTGTGCTGAAGGTATTTGATTATCCAAGCTTTTACAATGCTATTATAGCTTGGTACACCGACAGGTTTGAGGTTTAAAAATTACACCAAGTAACAAAAACTATTTGTTATTCCTGCTCTGACAGGGAGGTTGGACTAGATGATCTTTTGAGGTCTCTTCCAACCCTTAGCAGTCTGTGATTCTATGATTGTCCAGTACTTAGCATTGCCTAAAAAGTCCTGAAAATGAGCTTATATTTCCTCTGAGGACAGTGATGTGACAAGAAATGTAGGCAGCCAGTTTGTGTGAGTTGCAGCCTTGCTCCAGAGAATGTTTTCTTGTAGCAGAGGTGGAATACAAGGTGGTCCTCATCTGCCTGGTGTTGCTAGAAGAGTTGCAGAGTGGTTGGGTTGGACCCAGCATGTCCGTGTGTCCAGAGAGCTGCATTCCTTCCTGTATTCTCACTTTGCACTTTGCTCTCCTATGTGCAAAACTTTCCTGAGTACAAAAACATGCTTTGCACTTGAAAGACTTCAGATGGCATTGATACTAAATTTGGATAATGATTTAGTCACGGTGTTCTAAGGAGAAAGCAGTTGTGTCCCTTGTCATCGCTTGGTTCCCTGAGTTGCTGTTTCACAACCATTGCAGGAAATCTTGACCATTTAAACTTTGATTGCTTAAATACTACACATGGGTGGGTTATAAAATATCTTACTTTTTACATCGTCTTTCAGTTATGAGTCATGTGAGAACGAACACATTATAAAATCGTGTTACAAAGAGTGTTTTACTTACTTTGTATTTTAGCAGTGGTAGGTATTATAATGATTTACTTTGAAGTGGAAGGACTATGGGGCACACTGATTTTACTGGGCCCTTTAATAGTTAAAATAACAAAATGTAGTGTTTTGCAAAAAGTTTCAGTGTAGTAAAGAAAGAAGTAGTAACCAGGTATGTCGCACGTTAGTGAGAAAAGCCCAAGTAAGGAAAATCAAACAGAAAAGGAATGTTTCAAAGCTTTTGAAAAATTGATGTGCAAAAGCTCAAACCAGGACAGCTTGGAAATGACAGTCTGTTCAGAAATGAAGCTACCCATTTCTTCCTAATGCTCCTCGATGAATTTTCACTGTGGTTATCCCCATACAGTAGTTGCTTGTTTAGTAGGTGATACTATAAACCTGGGTAGAAAACCTAAAAAGAAAAACCCAAATCATTCTCAATATGCTGGATTTTATTGGACTAAAATACTTAGGGTAACTTCGTAGTTTCTCAGATAGGCATCATGAAAATATTTGCCTTGCTTATATTTAACATGCGGTTTTATAATTTCAGTTTTGATTGCAGAACATGAAATCCGAACTGTTAATACAAAGAAAGGCTTAGAACGTGTTTTGTTTCTACTGGCATCTAGCACGTGCTATATGACTGATCGGTTGTATTGATGCTGTAAGTAAAGCCTCAGAAGAAAAACACCCATAAGTAAACCATTCAGAAGTTACAGGGGGAAGTTTTGCCACACACAGCTTTATCCTATGGTTTTGTCAAAAGAGAAGGAAAGAGCTGAGCTAGGAAAGCTGCTTATTTTCACTGTTAGGGAGACTTTTTTGTCACAGGGTGTGAAAAAGCAGTAGTACCGCCCACCTTGGCTTGGGGTAACGTTTCCACCTGGGATGTTTTCAGTACCTGAAGAACTGGAATTAAATCCATTCTTTCAGGAAAAATACTTGCCTTGAACTACCTTTCTACCTGTTTTTGCCCCATCCCTCCTGGGTGTTGTCCCCAGGCAGCGGCTGTGGATCTCAGTGGCAAGGCTGTATTGAGCAGATTGCTGTGTAGGCAGAACGTTTGCTTAAATTTCTTAATAAAAGGCCAAGATGATGGTTGCAGAGTTGTGAAGAAAATCCTCACGTGGCCTTAGCTGTGTTCTTGGTAAAGGTTGGATGTTCTCAGTGGCCTCTTGCAGTTTTGTTTCATATGGGTCATGGCAATATAAACTGGATCAGAAACTGCCTTGAAGATCCTCTTGGTCAAGGATTAATGAAAGAAACAAGGTTGTCCTGATAGTTTTTTAGTATGTGAAACCCTGAGAGTGTGGATGGAACGTTAAACTTTTACAAAGTGTCATGTATAAGTGATTTAGCTTCTGCAGGAAAGGAGAGTTTCAGCTGACGTTGAAATAAAAATCATATAAACCTCTCAGCGACCTGTTTGATAGAAACAGCTCTACTTTTTTTTTGTTTATTTAATTTTAAAAAGAAAAATAACACTTTTCTACCCCCAAAACTTCTCATTACTTTGCACTAAACAAGGAGACGTAATTTAAAGGCATAACTTATTTTGGTTTCACTGACAGATTTTATCTGTTCCAGAATAGGTATTACCACTTAGCCAGTAGAGGTAACTAAGGTTGTGACCAGAATTGTTACTGAAGAGAAAAAAAAAATTTATAACTGTAAGGCAAATAGTTGCAGCTGGTACTGAATGGACTTGCAACTGCAAGCAGATCTTTGGAGTTTGTACATTTCTGTGGATAATGTCCATAAAATAACCATAGCTCTGGAGTCACAAGATATAAAATGCATTCCAGAGATACAAGCACTCTTACGAAGAACCCACTGATGGGGTGCAAAAGCAAAGGAAAAAAAAGAATTGGTGTAATTTAGTCCTGTTTGTTCGAGATTGACCACTGCTGTCACAGCCATTGCTAGTGCTGCAAAGTTATCTGTAGAAACTGGTATTATGCAACTGGAACTCCTTGGGCAATTAGTGTGCAGCACCAGCTGAATAGGAGACATGATTTTCTCTCCACAGCCGTGTAGTCGCTGTGATTAGACGTGCCTGTGTTCCAGTTCTAATTGACTGGCCTCTGTAAGTAGACACTGCTCATTAATGAACAGAGATGGGCACTTCCTAACCCCATTAAAAAAATAAAAAGGTAGCAAAGAAATGTGCTCAAAAATGAGTAAAATTAATTCTGTTTTGATATACTGAACACACATTTTGCACTCATCGCTACAGGAAGTGTCTCTGTATGCTTGGGGAAGCTATGATTAAAAAACAAAAATATATCAAGTCCATACTCTTGTGTATCTTTGATTCTCTGCACTCAGTGTGTCTCCTCTAAATCATAACCTGAGGAGTAAATACATGAAGCTGAAGGTAAACCTCTGCTTTAATAGTAGCCTGGCAGAACTAAGGCATGAGGGTTTTTTTCCATTTTCTTACATTTCTCCTCAGTCTTTTGAGTATAGTGGTGTCTGTTCATCTGGAGATGCTCCTTTCTGGCCTGTTCTCACCTTAATAAAGTCAGCTTGCATGATACTTCTGTTCTCACTCTGTCTCTCCTGAGGTCTGTCACTTCCTGGTGCTCATTTATAAGGGAGAGGAAAAATCCCTTCCTGATCTCAGGCCAGAAAGCACAGGTGTGCATGTTGAAATCATTTTCTGAAGACAAATTCTTCAGTTCCCAGGAAAGGTGTAATTTTAATAATTAAAACCAGATAATTCCTTAGAAGATCACTGATCAGTACTGTAAAGGATACTGCTAAGAATTATTTAAGCCTGATTTCGTTGATAAAGAATATTTTCTGCTGGCATGCAATATTCTTTTTGCTTTTTACCCTTAAAGAAACTCTAGTACCCTTTAACATGACTGAAAAATTTAAAATTATATATTCTTAATATTTGCTGCCATCTTAATTATTACTTGCTTAAAGCACCACTGTTAGCAGAGGGATTATGAGTTAATAAAAATGTCGTAGTATTAGTATATAAAACACAATATAATTTTCCCAAGACGATGATTAACAGCGTAAGGCCACATTAGCAGCACTTAATGCTTATTCCCTAAATATGCTTGATTCTTGTCTTTTAGGAGTAGTACCACAGTATTGTATCATGCAAACGTGGAAACCTATTGGAGTGATTTACTTTAAAGCAGAGTTAGCTAATGAAGCCTCTTGTCTGAGCATTGTTTCTGTGTCACGTCACCATCTTCATAGCATTACAGCTTCACATCAATCTGGACACTGTTTTTAATACTGGATATTAATATTCCCTAGTGCAACTCCAGTGAAACACATTAAAAAGTTATTTATTCATCACAGTCTATTAGCTAGAGCGTTTGGAAAATAACTTCAGTGCACTGGTATGTCATTATTATGTCGGTATTCCTTTCACGTACCACGATCGCTCTGGGTGTGAGTTGTGCTGTGCAGTTGTTTTTTTTTTAACCTTTTAAATCATTTTTCCTTTGTTTGAGGACTGCTTCAGGTTTTTCTTAGCTGGCTTAGTCAGTATGGACAAGATACATCTCTATAAATTGCTGAGTGGCTTGAGCATCCACCAGGCTGAGCCGTGGACCCTCCGTCGCCCCGAGAACGGCTCCGTTGTCGCGGGAGGAAGCATTTGTTTCGGAGAGAAGGTTATTCCAGTCCTGCTTCTGCATGAAAGACAAGGCTGTTATTACTCGAGGGATATCAGGCCTCACTGCTTTTCTGAGAAAACAAATTTGCTGTAACTTTATCTGTAATTTAGTACCGCACGGGTGCAAATAGAGCCTGCATTGTGTGGAATGGGAGGCAGAAGTAAGGGTTTGTTAAACCATAAAAGAGTTGAGTAACCACTATATTTCCAAAAGAGGCCTTATCAGAGTCATAGGTTAAAAAAAAATAAAAGAATCATTACATGCTTACCATTAACCAACTGTTTTGAATTTGCTTAAAAAGTAGTGCTGAAGAAGTAAGGTTTCTGACTATATGGAGAATATGGCGAAATTCCAAGTTGAGAAAAGGTGAATTTACATCTTTTGGCTTGACCACCAGCCTGCCCAGTGAGTAGTTACTCATATATTCTTCTGCAAGGTTTATTTATTTCCTTTCTCACAGTAAATGCAGCAGAGCCTCACTGTTCTTAGGTTCCACTTTCTTGAGGAATATGATGTCAAAACACTTAAATGAAATTTCCCTTCCTTCGGCTGATTCTTGATCGCCAACATTTGACAGGAAGAGATAATACTAATTGTTTAAAACCTCTGTCCTGTGTGCATAAGGGAAGCTTAGCCCCTGCAAATGGTGCTGTTGAATCTGGTCCAAATCAGTCTTTCATTCCATCAAAGTTCATTTTTACGACTGTGTGCTTGTTTGCCTCCTTACATTCTGATTAGGTAGCAAATGTGCAAACTACTTCCTTTGTAGTCTTTTTTTCTTTTTCTTCTTTTTTTCCTTTTTCTTTTCCACTTTTTTTTTCTTTTTTTTTTAACAGAAAAAATTCCAATGCTGTTGTAGGAGTTTGATGTCGCTGATGAGCGAAGGTAAAAGTTAAGGAACTTCTAATGCAGTTTCTAATCATCTGGCAGCTGTCATTAGTGAGTGACAACGTAGTTAATCCCCCCCGACACACAAACCGGCTCCTCCATCCTCCCGAATGCGGAGGCAGCCACCTCCAGGCACGCTCCCAGCTGAGGCTGGGAGCAGGGAGCACATCTCTGACCCCGAGGTCTGAACCCGGGCATCTCTGGTTGGTATGCTTCATTGCCTCCGGATCACCGCGCTCACCCTCCTGCTCCTTTACCTACCATGTCGAATACGTCTAATTTAAATTAAATTATTTTAATTAAATCACTTGGCTGTTCCTCGCAGCGTGAGGTGGTTAAGGGCTGCAGCTGGCAGTGTTTTAAATCAGGTGTCTCCGCTCGGTCAGACCAAAGTTAGTGAGCCAAAGGTGACTGTGGTTTTTGGCATAAGCAGGGCAAAAGGCACATGCAAGAGGACAAAATAAACTGGAGCCGAGATTCGTGGCTGTTATTTTTATAAAAATCATAGCGTCCCTGCTGCTACCTTTCTCTCAGCCCTTGGCTCACAGTTTGCAGGGACGGCAAAAGGCTGAACAGGGAGTTTGTGATTTCCAGGTGGAAATAAAGCTCATTTTGGTTTTTCTCTTGGTTTGAGCAGTTTTCCCATCAGCAAATGTGATGAATTCTCTGCCGCATCACTGGCTGGAGGTTTTTCATAGGTAACCCCTCGGTGGCTGATGACACTGCACCGTGCTGGATGTTATTTTATTTTCTGCAGACATTTACCCTTTACCACGTTTCTTCTATTAAAAATCTGAAACATTCCCCTTCCTTAAGTTATAGAGGGTAAAGTAAACCCCAAACCCTAAAGAATTGTGATGCTGGAGAAGTGCTTTTGAACAGGCTATCTATAGTCTAAAATGTGGTTACAGACTAATTAAATTCTGTTGTCTGCCTGGCCATGACAAATGTGGCACTTTGAGATCACTTTAGGATCCGGACGGTATAGCTGACACCCCCATGTACCTCTAAAGTACAGGAGGATCTACCTGCCTTGTGATGGATCTCATCTCTGCTGACTTCTGACTTTTGGAACTGTGATAGTTGAATATAAAATACTAAATCAGTTTAAAAACTACAGATTATTTCTGGGAGCATTTTCGGTGTTCACCTTCATGATAGTTGCGAGTTTTCTTTAAGTTAATGCGGTTTAAAAATCATTTTAAGTTTCCCAACACGAAGGAAAGAAATGAGATATTGGATTCGCAAACAAAAGCTTTATTGGTTTATGACAAGTAATCCATCTTTTTCCATTAGTGCAGCATTCTACCCCAGATTATTTTTCATAATTGATAATTTGTGAGTCATATATTTGTTATCTATTCTTTTATGGGTTTCTAAATAGTGAATGATGTCAAAGGTCATCGAGCTTTCATAAAGGAAATGTTTTTTATTTTATTGTTTATGTTTTGATTGGTGTTCAGAAGAGCTTTGTGAACATTTCGAGGAAAAGTACAAAATAAAAAAGTGGTAGAGGTTTTCCAGGTAGGATGCTCGTGCAACATAATGTTACAGCAGTTCAAAGAAGAAATGAATGTTAGGACAAAAATGAAATGGTAAAAATGTTTATCTGGAATTCTTTTAGTTTGGAAGTCAGTATTTATGTAACAGTGGTTAATTTTTAAAAGTTAGAAATGCATGTATTGCATATGCATGCAGAAAAATTAAGAATGGGTTTTGCATGTAATTAGTTTTCATTTTTTCCTTATCAGAAATATTTCTGCAATAATCAACAAGCCATTGTTTTCCTTCTACCGTAAAACTGGGCGGGGGGCAGTGTACAAATGTGCCATCCCCACATTATTTGGAAGAATTTGGTATCAGTTACGGATTTATAAAATCAAACAAGGAGAAAGAAAACACTATCTTTGCATCTAAAATATTAGAAGGCACCAAAGTGAAGGATATATGTTGATACATTAGTTTGTCACAGACAGGTAATTAGTAAAGAGCTGTGGGCATATCATTTAAAATGTAGTTGGGCTAATGAGAAAGCTAGTGGAAACTTTTCCCTTTACTAATATTTCTCTAGCAATTCAGGAGCATTATCACTAACTGTGCATACAGAGCTTTCTGATCCAATTAGAAATTGGGGAAACTGAATTAAGATATGAATCTGCTCAACTAGTGGGAAAGGCAGCTTAAAATAATTTACAGACAACTATGTAGGAGCTGTAAAGTATTTTAAAATCAATTAAATAATAATTTCAGAGCAAAGCTGTTATGAATACACCAATACAGCTTGTGAGGTTCTTTCTTCAACATTGATTTAAATGGCCTCTGAACAGTTTAATTATAGTGAGACATTTCTATTTAAAAAAATAATTCAGGATTATCTTCTTAATTAAAATAGAATCGAGCTCATTTGGTTGCGATATAATTTTATTATTATATGTAGAATGTCATTAAGATAATGTAAACAAGTTTTTCCCGATTTCTAAAAATCGGAAAAATAGTAGCTGATAGGTTTTGGTAAAACTATAGTTGAAATTTCATCTGAAAATCGTGAATAATTGAATATTTTGATAAAAAATATGAATCTCAAATCAGTAACAGCATCAGTAGGGTCAGTATATGTTGATTTTAAGAGATACTGTACTAGCCTAAAAGTAGAGCAGAAGTTATGCATTGTTGCTGAATATTTTTTAAATTTCATTCGGTACTTTATGCCAATGGCGCTGGTCCTTCTCTGAGATACTTTTCTTTTAACAAAGCTGCTGTTGGGTGGTTTTTTCTTTCTAGGCAAGCTGGGATTAGTTGCCAATGTATCCTTACTACTTCGGAAAAGTGCTTTAATCTAGGTGCTCTGTAAAACAGAGACTTTAAAATAAAGCATTTTTCCAGCTCATTAGATAATTATTTTTGAATATCATAATGATTTGATAGAAATAAAAGTATTTCTTGATGTATGCTTCCTAAAAGGTGTTCAGGATTTGAACAAATGAACACAAAAAAGACACATTTTGAAATCTCCCCTTTCATAGCATGGCAGTGATTTTCAGATGCATCTAATTGTGCTCGTGGTGGGGTGATGTCCTGTTGTCATTATGGATATAAACATACAGCCTTAAAAAATACAGAACTGCTTCACTCTATTTCTGGAATGAAAAATTCTCATAGAAGAGGATCATATTCTCAGTTATTACTCTGTTATGTAATGCAAAATGCGTTTAATAATATTTTTTTTCCTATTTTTACGCTACTTGTGAAACTGTTCCTCATTCCAACAAACAAAAAAAAAAAGAAGAGACATCAGAATGTTTTTTGAAAGCTTTCTACTTTTCATTGCCTGACTTGCCTGAATCTTAGCTGATCACGGATGCCAGAGGACGCTGCTGGTGTCTGCAGCAGGGTCCCCTTGGTGCAAAAAGTTAACAAACTGAGCCCAAGCTTTTAAATTCACATCATTATGTTCAATTTAAAGAAGTAGGGCTGCCCCCCAGGAGTAAATTTAGACATAGGTGTAAGTACTTGTCATATCTGACCTGCTTGAATGTATAAAAGATGCAGGGGAAAAAAAATCATGCACGTAGGTTGACGCTTCACTATCTGAAAAAAACTGATTATGATATTGTGTTCAGGCTGTTGTTGATATAGTTACACTGTACTGAATGAAGTATTGATTATGCAGGAGATACAGTATAGAAATATCTTCAATATGGTACAAATACTTCCTCTCTGGCTACTTCATGTATTTACAAGGCGAAGCACTAAAATTCTGATCTTTGAATGTGATGTTTCAATAGCTACAGCCACAGTTGTCAGCAAAAATATGCCTGAAATATATGCGTCAGAAGAGTGTAGAGTTTGTTTAAGGTTTGTTGATTAAGAAAGAAAACCTTTCTTCATGATACTGCAAATTGCTTAGATAAAGAAAAATAGAAAAATGTAAGAACCGTCGTAAGATTTAGGATTAAAATGGTTTAACTGAAAATCTTGCAGGATTATGGATTTTTAAAAAAATTCGGTAAAACATACGTTCTTTAGCCTGAAATTAAGAAGGATTTAGTTTAGTGATAATTCTGGTTCTGGCCTATTTCCTCGTGAAAAACAGGATCTTTTTTCCCTAATCTTCCCTGGATGTCATTCTCCACTCAAGCCTGTAGGTAGCACCCTTGCATCACACAAAAAAAAAGAAAGATCCCTGCCTTTCCTGAGACACAATTACTATTTAGGTCGGGAAGCCTTTACTTTGTGCAGACCTCTAAAATGTTACGGGTACTATTTGCATAATTTCCAGACTTTGATGACAATCTGTGATCTTAAGACAGTAGCCTAAAGATTACGCATTAAGTTGTTTGCCCTTGTGACTCACTTCTCTCTCAAGACATGCCCTTTTTTTTTGGTATCTTTTTTAAATTTCTTTTCTGCGGGATGAGTGGAGGCAGGCACAAGAAATCACTCTCATAGGGAAACTCGGACATACAATTTTTGCTCCTAACTATATATTTTAACATACCATCCATCAGGTATTAGTATGTGAGCGCAATTTCCGCATTTCTGTCTCTTTTCTGCGAAATACATGACACTCATGTTCTCTTTTAGCTGCCAGGGTACAATAAACCTTAAAAATATGAATAATCCCTGTTCATCCTCCTTACGGTGGACTTCACCCAGCCCTTGCTGAAGCTATCGGCTGTTCCCAGAGCACCTGTGGACCAACGTGGCCGAGGTTTCCCCAAGCCGCTGCAGCACGGGATCAGCCATCCTGGGAGAGCATCATCCCTGTTGTCAGCACGGGGCAGGAGGCGACCGCTTACTGATGCCTCTATTACCTGCTTTTTTCCAACTTCTAAAATATGCACTAGCACAAAAAAAAAAAGTAATATAGGCATTATTTTTAAATCCAGCGCTGTTCAGATAGAAAATTGTTCTGCAAATTATCTTCGGAGTTTAACTTTTTTTTTTTCTTTTTTTTTGTGTGTCAGTATATGCTTCATAATATCACTGCTTCCATTTCCAGAACCAAATGATAGCATACGACGTCTTAAAATGACAGTTTATTTTCCTTTGGAGCTGCTCTTCTGTCACTTAATGCAGAATGTCTGTGGGGATATTATTTTTTTTCTAAGAGGCCGTAGCAAAGAAGTGCTGAGTATCACCCTTAGCCGTGATCGCGGCATGCTGAATAAACCTTGGCATTACTCTACTAAGATTGCATTTAATTTTACTGAGAGTTGGCAAGTGTGGTTTAACAACAAAAAAAAAGAGAAAAAAAAACCCAAAACACACAAAACACTTGTTAATGTACGAGTTAATGATTTTGTCTGTGTGCTGGACTGGGATATTTGAGAAGGGAACAGTGAGCATCTGAGAGAGCCTCCCGTGAACAAACTGGTTCTTAATGGCATTGTCTGGATGCTTGATCCTGTGTCAGAAGCAGCAAAGTGCGATGCAGGTGGGAGGGAACTAACCTTTGACTCACTGGAGCCACAGAAAAAGATCAGGACTATCAGCATGGGAGTTTCCAGCCTTTCCCTTTCTTGCTAGAATAGAAGGCATTTTTGTCATGAAGGAGAGAGGCACAGATCGAGTTCCCACACACACCGAGCCGCTCTTTGTCTGGGTTTTTTTGTGGTTTTTTTTTTTTTTTTTAATGCAAACCTCCTCATCTTTCAGATTGTTACAGGAACCCAAGCACTACCAAAGAAAAAAACCAAACTGAGAAGAGAGTATTTTTTATTGGTTGTTTTGCCTGGGCAGGTGGCACAGAGTGAGCAAGAAAAGGCGGCTTGTTTTGAAGGCCCTTGCTCAGTTTGTCCTGGTGGCCGAGTTAGAAAGGCATCTGCTGTTCACAGCGAGTGCTCTTATCATCACTTGTTAGACAAGGGAGTCGTTTTCCAGCACGGGGGTCCCCGGGGGAGGCTGGACACCCAGGAGGTGGGCCCCATTGTGACTGACCTCTGTCAAGCCAAAGTAAATGCAGAGATAGGAGAGGAGGAAAAAGAATATAGTGAGGGGGAGGGAGACTTCTCAATCTATACATTAAAAAAAAATAAAATTAAAAGATCTCATTTTAATAACATTTTGTTTTTTAAACCTCCTGTTACATCCTCGCAGCCATGCACATCAGTTTGTGGAGTGAGGAAAAGCTAAACTGTGTACAGACACAGCTGGTAGGTTGGTTTGGGGTTTTTTATGTATAGCACATTCTCTATATTTCTGTTCTCAGGGTGTGGAAAAAATAAGGCTACACAAAACATGACAGGAAACCATTTAACTGCTTGTCTGGAGGATATGCTCTAAGCTATCTTTTTTTAACTGTACATAGTTAGATAGCAGTAAGTAGAAATCTGTTGGGGTCTGCAGCAGAAAGATTACACAGAAACTCACTTACATGCCTCTACAGTAGATTCCTCTAAACTCTAAACCTCGAGTGAGGGTGTAAAACAATACCTCACAATAAACTGATGCTGAAACTACTGTTATGCTATTTTATTTTTTCCAGCCGTTTTCTCTTACTGCTCTTTCTTCAGTGAGCTAATTATTTTTTATAAGAATTACTTGGAATATAAATACTACATGGGTCTACTTCTGCATGAGGTATTAGGGTGGTGTAAACTCTGCGTTTCACAGATAATCATGGTCAGTACCTTAAGAAAAAGAGGCATTTTTAATATTTGAAGTAATTTAAAATTTACCTGGTAATCTATTTTAGGATGTTCTGTTCTATGATGACATTCAAGCAATTAGATCAAACTCTTTTTCAGTAAAGGGCAGGCTCAGTCCATGTGAATGTGTTTACCTGAAATATTCCTTCTCTTGGGGAAGAATATCTTCTATTATCAAGGAGGTCCACTGAGCAAAGAGCCAGCGATTTGTCACTGTCAAGACACAAGATCAAATTTTCAAAGGAAAAAACTAGAATGCAATCACAAGCTTTCGCGAAGCAGACACTGAGTATTGTAGTCCTGCTTTTAATGTATTTTTCTTTTTGAAATCTGACACGGATAAACATTATTGAAGCACCGTTTTACTGGATTACGGGTATTACTTTGGTATAGGATGCGAAAAAAACGCGTCTGGATTCTGTTCTCATTAGGCTACTTCTAGATCGGGATTCTAACTATATTGGAGTCCCCACTTGCTTACATCCTTTTTCTTTCCTTTTTATTTTTTTTACCAAGTTCCAGGTATTTTGTTGCCGAGACCAGTTTTCTGGGACAGAGTGACAGTGGCATCATTCTTTTAGGGGAGAAAGGGTGACGTGTTTTAGCGATGGCTCTTTCATTCTGTTGGGGTTGGTGCTGGTGGGACTCAGAAGTGACAGATTTCTGGGTTTCTGAACGTGGTGAGGGCTCTGTCTGGATCTCCACCACCATATCCATTTCTGTCACTTGCATGGTATTATCCAGGCTAGGAGAGGCATTTTTGTTGGCTAATGATGCTGCCTGGAGTTATAGTGTAGTGGAATACAGATGTAGGAGAGGAGAACTGTTATCTGAGACCCCTGATCCAACCCAAACCATCCTGTGAATTTCTTTTTCCTTTTTTTTTTTTTTCCCTGGGTGAATTCATCATGAGTGAATCAAAAAATCCTCTGTTCCTGGTTTTAAAATCTTCCAACAGTTGTTTACTGAACTTCTTACTAACCTGAGGTCTTCAGAAGAAAACCAATTGACACTTCTACCATGTTATAACTTGTCCTTTGGCCCACAGGCCAGAGCAATCATTTCACTCTGAAATGAAGTGTATTAATTGCTGCCATCAATCAATGTGTTTGCTACCCGACTTTTCCTTTTGCACCAGTAAAACATCTACCTGCAGATGCAGGGATAACCCCACCCTTCACCTGGCTTAAGGGTAATCACAGTGGGTGATACTATAAGTAGCAGAACAGCCTTTCCAACATTGCTTTTCGTAGTTCTAAACCTTGCTCCCCTTTGTATATATATTATGTGAAACATACCCCTGTTACTTCTCATTTATGGGGAAGATAAATGGTCCTTCCGCTAAAATCTTTAGTTTAGGTTTTCCTCCTGCTGGGATGAAGACGAAGGATTCCCACTCACCCCGGTTACTCGTAACAGACGCCCCTTTTCTCCTGTGAGTGATCCAGTAGCAAAGCATCATTCATTCTGTTGTCTGTATTCTGTTCTCAAACTGTTTATGATGAAGGAACAGCTTTTCTAACAAAGGAAAATGTCATTGTCAGGAGCTACGTAAGAAGGAGGTGGAGTGTAGGGCACCTGGCAGTGAAACCAAGTGGCTGCCAGGGATGGTCCCAAATCTGAGAACAGGAGAGCAAAGTTTCGTCCCTGCCTGGCTTTCTACGATCTGCTCTGTCTCAAAAAGTTATAGCTCTGATTGTATGCTTTGTCTTACTGATCTCTGAAATTTGACATTTGTATGTAGGGAATTATTTTTCTGTTTTAGAGTAGCATTAGCTACGTTGCAAGATACTCCTTTTTAATTAAGAAGGATTAGTAAAATTCAGATTTGTTCCACATTCTCATAAGACAGGTAGCCTTGTTCCCCTCTATCTTTGCCATACGGACAGGAGAGTTACATTCTTGCTTCAAAGATTTTGTGGGTGGGTGAGCAATCTTCACCCGTTTTGCTGAGGGGTTTTTTTTTTCCCAGTCATACCCATCTAATTACTCCTCAGCAGTATCTGTGAAATGTCCCTGAAATAACTGGAGTTAAGTTAGCAGGCTGATACAGAAGTGCATGAGATCTTTGGAATAATTTCAATTACTGTTTAAGAGGAGTAAAGATGCTTAATAAGATGTGTAGCTGTGAACATTTGGAGATGTGCTTTCACATCCTACTTTTGATATGACATGTTATTTTCTTTTTGTGTGTGTGTGTGTGTTAAGAAAGGACAAGTTATGAAATGGCACCACGCTTTAACAAGAAAAATTGAAAGGGAAACAGAATTGGGGTGGGTGAAAAAGAGAAGGAAAGAAAAATACTTCATTACCTTATGCTAGGTGGTTTCAGGCCAACTTGCTTTCACATACTGATTATATAATTTTTTAAAATAAAATCATAGCAGTGTAATACCTGTCTGTTTTCTACCTGATTTTTAAGTCACAATGATTTCTGCCTCTGCAGCCAGCATTGCTGTTAAAATATACCCTCTATTAACACAGATTTACCTATAAAGTAAAAAACAATCTTCAGCGTAACTTGGAGACATGTTGCTACTGACTTTATCAGAAGCAGCATTAAAATCAATAAGGGCACTGTACCTTTTGGATATTTGTTACCGAAGAAGCAGTAATGACTTTACACTGTAGTTTATTCACTAGAAATCTAAGCCATCGAGTGAATCTGAGCCTATTTATTTCACAGCTACTTTAATTTTAACTTTCTTTCCCCCCCCCTCTGTCTGGATGTTTAAAAAGACCTTTTCTTTCCAAGTCTCTAAGCAATGCAAGACCTAAATCAATCCTAAATGGCAACCACTTCTCGCAGTGTTGTGTGTGGCTGTGTGTTAATTAGCTGAAATAGATTATCCCCTGGTGTGTGGCACAGTGTTTGTGGCAACTTTTAGTGTGCCTGGTTTACAGTGGATTTCGTGTTTATTTTCATGTACTCGGGCAAATTCTCAGTATGTCTTCAAATTATCTCCTTGGGGGTGTTTTTTTCCTGAGCTTATCCTGACAGACTCTCCTTGCCAGATACGCCCATCACAAGAACAGGAGAACACTACACATGCAGGAACCTCTGTGCTTGGGGCTGTATGCAAATTTAATGCCTGGCTCATTTCTGTTTCTCTTACATGGATGACAGACATTTTAACAATAACTTTCTCATTTCCCCGTGGAAATCCCATTGTGTAACTGTATGTACATGAGCGCATACATGCATTTACTTTGCGCACGTGTTTGAATACGGTATCAGGGACACCTGCACTGGTATATATGTTTTATGCCCTTTTTGTGTATTTACATATAGATAAAATATATGTGAGGAAGCTGGTGTCAGGAATGCAGTCGTCAAACAGCTCTTTATCAGAGATGTAGCTAGATCCCAGGGAGACTTATCAGATACTGAAAAACAGATAGGCTGGAAAATGTGATAAACAAGAAATTGACACTGAAAATAATTCTACATCATTTGGGGGTTTCATGCCTTCATATGGTAGTGAGAGCATAGGAAATAAGCTTTTATTTCCTGATGTTTCAAGCCGGCACGGACAGAGCAAATGATATTCCAGCAGCTGCAAATAGAGCTTTCTCCAGGTATGTCACAATCTTCATGACTGAAATGAATTCTCCCCGATGCTACAGGTTTTGGAAGAGATGGCAGTAGCTGAAGAGCTGCTAACTTACTTCCCCCCCCCACACCCCCCCGCTTTTTAAAGACGTTAAGCACAGTGTGGGCACTTGGACGCCGGCAGTTATATGTAAGGCACTGAAATAAGTGCCTCATTGTGAGAGAAATTGCAGGAGGAAAGGATTACATCCTTGTCCCAGACTGGAGATGGCACATGTACCAGTTCCTCAATCGCTGTGAAACCGGTGTCTGATTATGCTGGTTTATACGTTCAAATTTAGGTAGTGCAAAAGTCACTTTTCAGCAGAACTTTGAAACGGGGATTCCGGAAACGTGAAAAGAGGTTTTAAAGAGATTGTAAAATGAGAAATTAATACAGACAGTAAATACCTTTTTTTTTCCTTTTGATGATTCTGCCTAGAATTCCTGGTCTATCTGTATGCCATAACTGTGTTTCAAATAGTCTTCGTCTCATTCTCTCTTAGTCGTCATTCTCTTTACATTTTGGGACTTTAAAAGCCATCATTATTGCCATACTAATTTTTACTTTAGTGTACTACTAGAAAACTTATGCTATTTTTTTCCTGTGTGAAGTGGGGATGGCAATTTCATGGTGGTAGAGAAGAAAAAACAACAAAAACCACCTACCTACTAAAGTATTCGAAGATTGCCATCACAGCTCAAGAAGATTTTCTCTAAAACTATAAGTAATATATTCAAGTATAAAAATACACGGTAGAAGTAGTTCAACCAATTGTCTTTCTTTTTATTCTTAGAAACAAAATTGTTATTCATATAGAGGAATATAGCTAAAGCAATGTGTAGATATAGTTGCAAAATATATAGATATACATTTGATTTTCTGTACCTTCTGATGCTACCTGCTCTGAAGTTATGTTGAGAAAAATTAAAGTATCTCATAATTGAGGTTCATCCAATATAAGATGTTGCACCTCATCAATTTTAATGTTATTTCACAAATAATGAATACTATGTAGTAGTACTGAATAGTAAGTAATAAAGTGTCAGGAGTGAAAGAAGTGATATAATTATCTGGTGGGGTTTTGACACTGCCTTTATTTTTGTAACTGCACAGGCTGATTAGTTTTAAAACATAAGGGAGTACCTGCAACTTTCCAAAATGTCTGTTGCTTCAGCATGTTTTATACTTATTGCTGTTACTTCTCTTTTTTACTTCATTATTATGCCCTCTTCCCACCCACACCCCCGATTTTATTCTTCTGTTGCTTTTTTTGTCTTTTATTGTGTGGTATAATAACTTTCTGCACCCCTAGTTCTCAGACTCCGATTTGTAGTTGCTTTGCACAGCAAGCGCTCCCGGGTTATAAATCCATATTAAACAGCACGTATTTAAAAGTTTGATGATAAGGGTGTGTGGTAGTCTGGAAGAAGATGTCATAACTTAAAACTATGATTTCAAAAGCTGGAGAAGGAGTGCTCTAGGCAGTACAGAACCGCAGGGGGTGAACAGCCATGTCTTGAATGATTTGAAGGTGAAGTGAATAACTCACTCACGGCACGCCATCTCATCCTTGCGTAGCCTGCTTCGCTGTCAGAAATTCCAGTTTAAAAAGTTGGATAAGTGAGCCTGGAGGGGTAGGAAAAAATTTCCGTCATGCTTTCACAGTATTTGTTTCATTCAAAAAATGCTTTTCGTGTTGCTTCTATACCTTACTGTCAACTGTTTAGGGCTAAATTAGTTACTAGTGTTAAATTATTTGATCATGTTAAATTACCACTTCCCTCAATATGGGAAGATTCATGGAGATGAGCCTTGATATAACGTGTTAGGTGATATATGTAAATATT
Source organism: Apaloderma vittatum (assembly GCF_000703405.1). NCBI lineage: Eukaryota > Metazoa > Chordata > Aves > Trogoniformes > Trogonidae > Apaloderma > Apaloderma vittatum. The sequence continues at coordinate 28,343 of NW_009725957.1, read as the reverse complement.
TGAAGAATATTGTTAAGCTGTTCCGGACTGTAATTAAATAGTTTTAAGAAACTCAGGTAGTGTCTAAATGATTTTACTTACACACTGCAGGGTGGAAGGTCATCCAACCAACTTTTTCAGTGAGTTTTGTTGCCTATAGTGTGATAAAAAGCCTTTAATGTTGAGAGCAGGTGATAAAATACTGTTTGTCACTGAGTTTGGAATTTTATCTGTGTTTACCCATACCTATAAAATCTTTTTCTTGATGTTTTCATGCAAAGTTGCAGAATTAACTTCTGACTTGTTAACTGTAGATGTGGCATCAAAACAACAACAAAAAATAAAAACCACACGACTTTTTAATACTGTCTTATGCACTCTGAAATCAGGTAGGAAAAGAAGATTCTCTGCAGGAATAAGACCGAGCAGAAATTTTCCAGCCCTGTCTGTAAAATTAGGATTGTTTTCCTTTCAGTAAATGTTTTGTATCATTTTCACCACGGGCAGAACAAGTACAAAGTAGTAGACAGCTTTCCAACATTGTCTCATTTCTTAAGATGTAAATGATCAAATGAGATATTGAGCAATGAAGCCTCATCCCAACAATGATATTACTAAGTGATATATGTGGCCAAAAGGACCTATGTAAAACATGTAAAAATGGAATTAAAAAAATATGCGAAGGGAAGAGTACTGGGCTATGTAAATATATAGTTGCATCTCTGTGTGCATACACGTAAGATTATGTATGCATGTACTGTATATTTATCTCTTTATTTGGAGATTACTCATTTATGTTTCTGGTTGATACTGGTGCCGTGACTGCTATCTTCCAGCTGCGGTGATTTCCACTTCACCATTTTTTTTCCAAAAATAAAGGAATCGGACACCAGTATATCTTTACTGGTTAAATTCCGTGGAGGGTTTTCAAAGACCCAGGAAGAAGTTTCATGCTTTTAAAAGACAACGTGAGAAGGGACTCCAGATAGTTTGTTCCATTTTGGACGAACTGCGCAGCTGTGAAACCCTTAATGAGTAAGACAGCTTTTGTGATTAACTCAGGTCTCCGTAGAGACGTTTTCCAATAACTCAGATCCTGTTCTGGTTATACACCCAAATTCCTTCTTTCTGCCTGATGTTTATTACAGATTATTTCAACAGAGCTGTCTGGGGTTGAGATCCTTCTGTAATGTCCTCAATTGACTTTGTCAGTCTTCGTACTGCAGTGCTGAAACTTTTCAAGAGCTAGAAAAATCCCTCCGTTTTCTTTCTCTTCTCCAGGCAAGGAAAAGAAATAGGGATGTTGATTTGAAGCTAGAGGTTTTTTTGGTAGGGGATGAGGAAGGGAATGAAAAGGCATCCTGTCATGGAAAGGGTGGAGAAGAGGGCAAGGCAGAGTTCTGCTGAGCATCGTGGCTGTCTGGGAAGAGAGGTGAGAACAGGAGACTCTCAAAGGAGTTTCAGCTGGCGAGGTGAGACCCAGCACTGGAGGGTGAGCCCATTTCCATCCCACGGGAGTTACGTAAAGGCAGAATGGGTAGGAAAAAGGGGAAGGGCATCAATCAGAGCTGCTCAGAGATCTGAACTGAGTGAGTAGCGGAAGGGTAGGTGAGTCTATACCTGCTGGAATACACTTTACTAGTGAACAGGTAGATGCAGAATCACAGAGTGTTGGGAGTTGGAAGGGACTGCTGGAGATCACCCAGTCCAACCACCCTGCCAAAGCAGAGTCACCCAGGGTAAGTCACACAGAAACACATCCAGGTGGGGACCTGTTCCAGTGCTCTGTCCCTCTCAGGGTGAGAAAGTTTTTCCTAAAGTTTATGTGGAGCCTCTTGTTCTCCACCTTGTGACCATTAGTTGAATTTCTGCCTTATGCAAATAGCTTTGATGAGCATCAGCAAAGCGTTTTGCCCGCTTTGGGGTGCTTGTGGCAAAAACAGTTCTGCCGTTATGCAGAGCCTTGCCTCAAGTGGTCCGCACTAAGGCGCAGCTCTGGAAGAGCCCAGGGCTACTCCCAAACCATCAAGTCGATCCCATGGTGACTCACAGGAATTTTGAGATCCCATCTGGTACTACTTCCGTCCCCGGGGTCAGCAGAAGCACAGGTGGGAAGTCGGGCGCTGGGGAGTTCGGGAAGGAGACTGATATCAAAAGGAAAGTGTGCTCGAACCTTGAGTCTTCTTCTTATTAATAAAAGTAGAAAGTCAGTAATGATACTGTACATCAGCCACTTCAGCTGTGAGAATCACAAGGTCTGTTCTCCATCTTGGATTTTCAAAGTCATTGTTACTTTGGCTTTCTGTCAATGCAAAAGTGAGAAGGGAAGTGAGGTTTTTCACGGGTGTAAATCAACTAAGCATTAGTGATTTTCTGGTTGGGAAAGAAAATATACTGCTTTTGCCCTAAGGACAACTTCTTGTTTTGTTTCAAAGATGCTTTGTGATTAATAAATGCATTGGAACTTGCATAAAATTGCAAAGCGTCTTTTTTGGAATAGGGAACCTCAAAATGAGAGCTTCTGCAGTGCCATATTCAGTTGTTTTGATTTGACTGAAAGATTCTGAGACTTGGATAGGCTGCTGAGTTATACAAACCGTGTGTTCATAATACCAAGTCTTGAGGTCTGCTCACTTAAATTTGTGAAATGTCTCGTTCCAGACTTTGGTCCTTTCTAGGAGAATACGTCTCTCACATTTAAGTACACACACACATACAAAAAAAAATCTATCCTTGACACCAGCACTCTCATTGCTGCGTTAGATTGCAAAAAAAAGTTGATGATGTAGCAGTGGCTATTACGAATGATGATGCACTGTTCAGTGAATAACAATAAAATACTCTGCATTCCCCTGTTCACGTTCTAAGGATGTGCTTTGAAATGAGCATCTCTAAAATGTACTGTTCTTCACTGGTTAGTAAACATTATTGATGATGCTACCGGCTCGATAAATGGGTTTTTTTATAGCTGCGGAACATTTCTATGTTAAGGTGAGGCTAAACATGTTGGAGTGACAGACATCTAAATAAATGAAGTGTAATGTTGCTGAAACAATGAAGTGCTCAAAGGTGAGGTGGACTCTGTGAAACACCATCTATTTGGAGGGCACAGCCGCACCTGCTGCAAGCTACTACAGCTCAGAGAGATGTGATTGTAGAGAGAGACAGCTTGGACAGCAGCATTTGCTGGATGGAAAAAGTAACTATAAAAACAGTAGGAAAGTTGCCAGGGCACACCTCTCTGTGCTACGTATGATTTAATGTAGTTTGTGGAAGTACAAATATAATCAAATTTATTACAGAGAAACAATTGGAGGAGTATGTATCATTTTTAATAGCATGAAAATATACTTCTCCCTGCAGAAGCATTACCTCAACAAAAGCAGCAGGAAACAGTTTTTCCACTTAGGATCATGAGAAAGAAAATCTTGTTTTCACAGAATCATAGAATTCGTTTGTCTTGGCAAATTACATTATGGAGTATAGGTTAAAAACACTTCTCAATAGATCTGGCAACAGTGAACCTTAAAGATCAGATTTTAAGATCTCGAAAAAGTTTGTACGCTGTTTCATTACACGCTATGTTTTTTCTTTGTTCTGGATAGCTTGTGCCATGCCCAGTTCACTGGTGTCCACAGAGCTTGCTGTTACAGCTGTGAAATTGTGAATGTTTTGCACCTTTAATTCTCTTTCAGCCTTCACCCCAGTTTTGTTTTTCCAGCACCTTATATGAATGGCTACTTGACTCCAGCTAGGATGTAAAGGTAGTGATTATTTTAGTGTTTTTCTTTTATTTTTTTTATTTATTCATTCGTGCGTCGTTCTAACAAATGGGAAAGGGATTATTAGTACCCATCCTTCAACATATTTGTGCTGTTTTGCAATAAAGAGCAAAATTGAAAATGTGTAGGATACCTTGCATTTCAGGAACTGTATTCTAACTACGATCTTATTTATCTCACTGAAATATTTTGCGTTTGTACTGTTTATGCTAATAGCAGAAGTCATTGTTTTATTTATACCGCAGTTTTTTAGCTTTTCCCTAGAAGGACCTGAACATACTTTAGCTTTCTTGGGATCTACTGTATTCTGCCGAGAAAACTGCCAGCTGAGAACAAACTTGGAGAGTTTTATTTTGTATTTGGTGCAAATAAAGCATCACAGAATGTAATTAAAGCTGTCCTTCCTACGAGGGAACTAAAAATACTCACTTGTCTCAGTGGCCTCAGCCTGGGCATGGTCTTCTAACTACAGAACTCAGGTTATTCAAACACCTGGAGCTATGTTGCTCTTCTGTCTAAACTAGTAGTCTCTGCTGACTTATCATTTCTCCAACCTACAGTCTGCACACGAAAGTTTAGAGGCTTGGTAAATACTGAATAAAAATATATACCTAGCATGCTGAAATGTAGTTATCTCTGGCATCTCAATAACCTTCAACAGATTGCTTGGGGTGGAAGCAGGGAATGCTACATCATGTCCGTAGTGAAAGAGTAGAACACAGTAACGAAACAAAAAGTCATAAATATAAGCCCTGGATTAATACTAGAGTTGCAAATAGAAGCAGGCACACATCAGTAGAGATGCTGCACGTAACTCTGCAAGTTTCCAGAGCTGAAGTTTGGGTGGAAAGTCTTCAAATCAGTGAAGGAGAAAATTAGAATTGCAAGACGAACTGGGAGATGACGTTACAAAGAGTGATAAGGTTGCTGAAATGTGTTATTATTCATTAAAATTTATTTACAAAGAAGTACATTAAAAGGTGGAAAGACATTTTCTAACATTGTGTGAAGAGCTTGCAGGTTAGGCCATATGTACCTAAGGAAAGCTGGTCAGTGAAAGACAAACAAATCCTAAGCTTTTGTTTATTTATTGTGTTATACCCACCAATACTCCAGACATCATAAAACAAAAATATTAGGCAGATCATCAGTCACAAGTATGAAAATCAGCCCGTGGAGCTCACTAAGTTTGACTGATGGTCTTGAAAAGTTGAAACAAGCCAACGTTAGACCAAGTTAGTTGTTATCAAGTGATAAAGGATGGCTAGTGGCACCTTCTAAAATCATTCCTGGTATGTAAAAAAGATTTTAAAGAAAACAGTAGGAATCTTTTTATGTCTGTGTGTATTAATGCTCTAATGAGTGGATATTCTCATCCTTTTGAATAGCAGTGGCCCTGCCACTTCATGATTCTTCTGTCATCCTATTCTTTGGCTCTTCTATGTCATCTTCCAAGAAAAGAAAACAACCCAAAACATTTCATATTTTTAAGTACAGAGGAGGGGAAAAAAAAAAAGAAGCAGAAAGATTTCTTGATTCAACCTTAATTTCAGCTCTGAGCGAAGGGCCGGACTTGGCAAGGGGTTTCTGTGTGTGAACAGCTGACACCTCCAAGACATCAGAGAAACTAGTGTGTTGATGCAGCTATCTCCAAAAAGTTGTGGAAACAAAATTATAGGGTTTAGTTCTGGGTAAAATTTTAAGCCTCGGTGCCTTCAATATGATAAGGGCAGAACAGTTCCAGTCTGTGAAATGAGCCTTCAGAACAGCTTGTGGAAGCGTTTTGCTCTCCCATGGAAATGAATATTTCTGTTTGTTCCGGACATGTGGGTGATTATCAAACCAAAAATTAGTGTTTTCGCATTTTATCATTGGGTATTGCAAACTGCCCATATACCTTTAACCACATGATTTTTGTTGTTCTTCATACAATTTTGGTTTTATTGCTTCCACTTTGGACAGACAGTTGGCAAAGTGTAGGTTTTCCCGTGGCCAGAAGACTTAGTTTTTCAATGTCTAGATTTCTTAATATCCTGATGGTCCGTTGATTTTGATGACAGTTATTTGTGAATTAATAGTGAGGAAGGGTTGTTGTTTTTTTCTGTAGTATCAGTTTAGATGAGCGTAGTTTAATCATTGGTAAGCTTTAAGTGCATACTTAGCTTTTTTAAGTAAGTGACTTATTTTTCTTGAGAAGAAGTGGGTCTACAAGTCTTATTTTCCGGTATTTGGGTAGTGGTGATTATTTCTACCCTATTAAAACTTTTTTTTCTGAAAACTTTTTTCCTTAAAACGTGGAATGATTTTCCTCCATCTGCAAATAATGGATGGAGTATAAGAGAGCAAGTGAAGAAAAAGTTAATCTGATGTGGTATGGGATGTAAATGAAAAGGCAGCACGTGGATCAACTTCCACATGTGTGTCTGAGGAGTATATTTTTTTTGGACTAAAGGGGATGCACAGTGAAGCCATTCTCAGTAAGCTAAAGAAGATACCCCGTATTTTTTCCCTCTACACAGCTTAATAACTTTTGATGGACAATTAATTTTACAATCTTCAGTAGCTGGAGAGGAACAGGAGGCAGGTTCAAAGCCCATCAGCCCCTGCTCAGTAGCTCAAGCTGTAGGAAAGGAAAGGGGCAAACTATTACACATAAATAGCTGTAGTTATCTAGCATGATCCATGTTGTGATTTTACACTTCTCACAAAGTCAACACTTTAGATTTTTCTTCTGAAGTGACACGTACGTTTACACTTTCAACAGTCCCACCCTCATAGCAGTGCAATTGTAACAAAGGAGAAATCTGCCAGATCCCAAATCTTTGTGTAAAGGGGGCATAAACATAGATTTGTGACATGGATTTGTGTGTGCAAAAAAAAAAAAAAGTAAGTAACTTGAAGTGTACTTTTTAGAAATATCTTTTGTAGTGTGACACTTCTGGCAGAAGTGACATGTGTGGTTCTGTAAGTGTTAGCCAATTCTGAAGGAATTTTAAAATTGGGAAGGACGGGATTGGATTCCAGGATGGGAAGAGGTATGTGCATTGGAGGGAGGCCCAAAGTGCATCTTTTAAAAAACAGAGAGTAAAATTGGACACTTTGAATTACAGAATGGCTTGAATCTCACAGATGGTTACTACCCCTGTCAGCAGAGCTGTGCTAAAAGGAATAAATAGGTCAACCTAAGACTTAGATATTAAACCAAGGCAAAATCAATCTGGCGACAAGCATTAAAAGCACTTTTTTTTTTTTTTACTTGGAAAATAACTAATGTGTAGAACAGCCTTCAAGGTAATGATGCTGAAACAAAGACATGGGTCATTCAGTGAACAGTTGGGTATTGTTCAGAAAACGTGGTATTAAAACAGGACGGAGGTTCGATGAACCTAATAGCCCCGTTCTTAGACATGCCTTTGATCTAATGTATCCTAGTTGGGCATTTGTTACTGGATGCCTGGTGGTTTTGCTCATCGGGAAAATAATACCAATTTCTCTTAGTTTGTCTGTGTTCTAGCAGTCTTGAGAGAACAAATTTGTGTTGAAGTGCCCCGAGAATGGCAGGAGGCTGTGTATCCAGGAATGGCCTCATGAACCATGTTTTGCCCTTCTAATTTTAACCTGGTTACTGATTAATAACATAATAATGCTGCTCAGAAACTCTTAAGTGAAAGGAAAAAAATGACTCAAGAGATTCCACATTTTGTAATTATTTGCAGGGTGGGGATTGTAATTTCTATGTAACTTTTCCTACACAGAACTGGTTGCAACGATATTAATTTTACATCCATAATTCATGTGCTGTTCAAAACAGCACTGCATTCACTCTCCAAGGGTCACTTTGTTGGAATTGCCAGCATTCTCAATGCAAAATCATAGCACTTATGGAAAATTATGTGGAACATCGGTTAAAAGTTGTAAGGAAACAGGTAAACAAAAATTACAAGAAGGTTTTGGGCTTCTAACTAGAACATTTTATTGGTGCTGGTGATCTTTTAAAGATTCAGGTGGCTTATAGCATGCTGTGATTGGAGAATTGTATCATTGTGTAGATTTTTCAGATGAAATACCTATCTAACGTAGATATGTCTCAGAAAACAAGCTTCAAAAATGAAGCACATCAGAGGAGTCACATCTCATTGTCAGATTTGTTTCTTTAATAAAGAGTGGTGCGCAATGCTTAGTTGAAAAAATCGACGTGAGCTTGTTGTACAGATTATCGTCATGTTAAAAAAAACACAGCTAGGTAAATGTCCTACCTAGTAAAAAATTTATTTTTTTTTTTAATGAGTGTCCTTCTGGATATGGGACCCAAGTGCTCTAATGAGAGCTTCCACAGATCTTTGAACACACCAAAAGCCTCATTGAGAATGGGTTTAAAGTATACTTCATCCAGTCTGTTAAGATCTTGTTGCTACCCTATTAACTTATTATCATGGAATTATGTCCATTTTTGTTTTCTACATGAAATCAATAGAAAGAATGAGAATAAAAATCTAAATCACGGTGTACGGGATTGTTGTAATTCCAGCAAAACCAGAGAAGAGTCAGGAAGTTCTTTGAGTTGGTTTCTGCATTAAAAAAAGAGTTCTTAGAGGATGAAAACCGCTAATCATTCAGCATCTCTCTAGACTACCAAGACCTCAGGCATTTAGAAAAGAGAACTAATACTAATCCAAGATTGCACTGGAAATCTGTCAAAATAATGCAGGCTGGAATTACATGAATTTTCTTCTGTTGGTTTTTTTTTTTTACATTCCATGCTTTTGCTATTTTCAAGTTGACTTTTGCCTATTTAAGGAAACTGTGTAACAGATAATGCATTTTAGACTCAGATCTTTCAGAGTGCACCTTTTCCTGGCACTCAGGTAATTGGAACTGAAATTGCAAGACTGATGAAAAAAAACAACTGTTGGAGGATGCTTTAGAATATGTTCAAAAGGCACATTTCTCCCAGACTTACCTGGATGATGGCACAGCGTTTGAAATGGATTCCCATAAGTGTTTACATTAATACTAGTGTGTTTGAGATCTGATACAGCTGAAAGAAATACCTCCTTTTAAATTCTTTTAATAGAAGTGTCATAGATGATAAGAGGAGCCGTGATTGCCAGAGGTAACCAACTAATTTTCTAATGGAAGAGCCTACTGACTCTCTGAGGTACAACGAAAATTATTTTTTGAGTGTTCTGCAGTATAAACACCATGTAGGGTTATACTGGGTCTTTAAAACCTTCAGTACTTAGTAGACGGGCTATACCATGCAGATACGTGGGTTATCTTTCATTCTTTCTAGTCTTCTGAGAATACGTCCAAGGGACAAAGCCTCTGGAAATACAATTGTCCTTATAAAGCTTAAAGGGTAAATGGATGATCTTGTGATTAGAGCACTGTGTTTGGAGCTGCAGACCTTGGCTCTGTTTGTGCAAAGCACCGGGGCAGAAAACAGAAAGCAAGAGAGAGAATAAAAAGGGCTGAGAAACGCAGGGGTTAATGCTATGAGGTCTGTTGGTGCAAACAGGGTTCTGTTAAAAATGAAATGGAATTGGGTGGAGGTAGATAAAAAGAAATCTGAAATAATTGTTCTGTAGAATATGGCCTTTCCACATAGGCAGAAATCGTTCACTTCTGTCTGAAGAGAGAGTCAAATAGAGAATCTCATCTCTTAATTAGAAAGAAAAATACTCATCAAACACATCTCATCACTGGAAAGCTAATGATCCACAGCTGCTAGTCTGAAAGGGCAGGCTTTTTTTCTGAACAGTAGGAAGTGTTAATCATTTTGGATGAGATTTCTTTTTAAAATGTACTGTAGTTTGCAAAAGAATAGGATATTCAATATTCTAACTTAAATTATTTTTTGAAGTGTTGTACACCAGGGATAGTGTCATGTGTCTCCCTGAATGATCATTTAATGCATGTGTCTCTCACTAACAGTATCAACTGATGTGATGTTGTAAATGGCCAGTTCATGCCTGTGACTCTGAAAATCTTGATCTCACGGGGGAGAAGAAAAAAAGTCCTCCCTTACATTCTTCTGTGTAGGAAATGGCAGCTATATTAAACTGTAACCTTTGAGACTCCCACTCCTCCCTTAAAATAGTTGACTTGTTTCAGTAGTGATGAGGATCCTTTTTTTAGACAGAGTTGGAGCTGTTATTGCCTTGGAAGAGATCGTACCAGATACAGTCCATGTTCCACTGGATGCCTCTTTATAGCCACGGGCAAGCCCCGTAACTGCCCTTTTGCACTCGTTCTTTAGCTTTTCTGGATTTTTTTTCCCCCCTATACTTGTTTAATGGATGGATACATAGGTTTTCCTCTGCCACATGCATGAAATGAAGGTCTGTTCATACCACTTCCCTGTTTCCCTCTCCCCGCCAGCTGTCAGGCCCTTTATGCCAAAGAACTGACTCCCCTGGATTTTCTCATATTTACAGAATCACAGAGTTATTGAGGCTGGAAAAGACCTCTGGGATTGTCAAGTCCAGTCTATGACCCAACACCCTCACATTGGCTTTTTTCTAATACTAATTCTAATACTGGGAATCCACTTGTTTCCTCCCACATGTATTTCATGAGTGCATTTCTCTTCTGGAGAAGGTTGGTGAGGCCGCTCCACTCGCAGTGCCATCACCACGCTGGTCTCGCACAGGACACGTCTCATCCATGTTTTAAATACAGAGTCCACGTTTTCCTAGTGACTGCCTGAGGCAGGTGCCTGGAATGAGGAACTGGTTAAAATTCAGCCAAACTAGATGGAAATTAAGCTGGCCAGGTGAATGAAGTCACCTACATGAGATAGCGGGTGTAACAGCCATGTTTTAGAGAAATGTGTCTTTACAAGTCATAAAGAGGTAATACCTTAACACAGTGTTTTACTGGCCTACCGAGTAAAGTATTCTGAGGAATTAAGACTCTTAAGTATCCTTTGGCACTTAGAAACTTCAAGTGAGGAGTGTTTGGGTGAGAATTCCCTGATGTTCTGGAGTACAGGGTATGTGACGGTCATGTTCCTCAGGTTCTGGCCAGGTTTATATCTCCTCAGACTGTCTAGGTTGTCATCTTCTTTCCTTCTAGAGCCGCGGATTATCCAGATACTACTTGATTTTCTTTCATTCTTTCCAACCGAAGTTCAGATGGGACAATCAGAAAGACTGTATGCATTGCCGTTTCTCAGCAGATGATCTCTAGTATTTGCTTTTCTGATGCCTGAGTGCTGTTTGCTCGCTTCCAAAGGTCCCTTCAGCATGTATCCATTGACTCAGGGCATTTCCAGCGTTAAAAGGTGCAAGGATTATTTGCTTATCTTTTGGGATGCGAGTTCTCTTGTAAGTTGGCTGTATCAAATTTACCACATCAAATCCCTGTAGATCTTGCTCTCAGAAGGACAGTTAGCAAGCTTGTAGAAGATCTCCCAAATTCCATGAGCTGTTGTTCACTTCTTATTCATTATAATTTCTAACAGGTTTCCTTTTAAACTAAGCAACCTCAGAAGGGCAGTTTTCTTTCAAATGAAATATTAACTGTTAGAAGTGCCAATATCCTCTGATGTATGTCGCACACACTGCTTCTCAGTTCTTTTAGTATTTGTCAGATTTGTCTTGCGGTCTCACAGGACTTCCATATCCATAGTGGGAGAAAGCAGAGGGGGGTGAGGTAACTTAGCTGATCTTGGGAGAGGAAATGACTTAAAATACAGGATTTATTATTTTTTTCTGTTATGTGAGAGCTTGTATTTGATAAGAGCGTTTTGGTTTAGCTCTAAAAAATTCCAGCTCTAGAAAACTAATCTGCATTTTATTCTTACTGGGCTTTATGTACATCTTGGTGACTGATTTGGAAAGGTGAGCCCCTTTTTGGTTTTCCCAGGCATTGGCGTTGCTTTAAGTTTGTCAATTCCGTGTCACAGCACCTTCATACGTTTTAGTAGTTTTTAAAAATACAAATATTCATAAGTGTAACTCTTTAGATGAAAAAGGCTTAGCAAGGTTTCTGCATGGATATCCAGCTGTGGTAAACTGTAATTTGCTGTAATACTTCCACATTTGTTTTTTGTTATATCAGAAGGAAAAAAACCCCAAGGTATGGCTAGAGCTGGCCAAAATAAAGGTGATTCTGTTCATAGGGAAAACTGTAGTATTTAGGGATGTAAAAATGGTTTCAGTTTGACCCCGTCCAAATATTTTTAGGTCCTTCTGGGAAACCAGCAATTTTGCTGCGAGGAACAGTATCTATCTGGATGGTGGCTGCAGGCTCTGAGAAGTGTTTAGGAATGTTCCAGGCTTCAAAAAAGTCATCTCTGTACTGCTGGAGGGGTCTGGCAGAGCTGAGGGCAAAGTCTAGCACGAGGTGTGTGGTCGGAACAGGCTTACTACACTTTCATTAAAATAGCTGTATGTTTTTAATTTCTGGTGTGGTTTTGGGCTAGTTTTCTATGCAAAAGATGTTTTCAGATTTAGATGTAATATTTACTTCTTCTACTTGTTTGTGTGACATTTCTCTGAAAAGACCAAGTCCTTACTTCTAAACAGCAAATTAATTTTTATCTGTGGAGATAACTGACCTTTTCTTTCTTAAATTGTGATATTATTTTCATGCTGTTTTGTATAATTTTTGTCCACATAAGCATTAGGTTGAAAGAGAACAATTAATATTCTTCTAAGACTACTCTACATGAATTTTCCTTTTTCAGAGTTGGGGTACAAAGTAATGGAAAGTTTAGCAGTTGTTTCATGCAGCTAAGTGGCTGGTCAGCGAAATGGTTAAACAACTTTCCTACCTAAGAAGAGGTGGATTTCTTTAGAATTGTTTTAATTCGTTGGTCTTAACTACGCACAAGAGTTTAATGTAATGCTGATCTGAATCACTTTTTTTTTTCCCCCTCTGCTCTATCTTCTAGCTTTTTCTTTTTGTGGTCTGGAACTTTGAGCTCTACATGATACCACTGGCTTTGTTGTTGCTGCTGGCGTGGAACTACTTCTTGATCATATCAGGGAAAGATAACAGACAACATGATACGGTAAGTCTTCTCTACTTCAAGCGCCTACATGTCCTTTTCTTTCTTTAACTGGATAAAATTTTGTAACAAAGTTTAAATATGACATCTTTTTGAAAATGCCTCGATTCACAATGCTTGATGGACAGTTTTCCCACCTGTGATTTAATTTTTCTCCAGCTGTCCAATAAATGTGTCTGTTTTTGTTGAAAATGTCGTGTAAAAATACAGTAGAACATGTACTCTCCTCAGAATCTGGTTTGTGTGGGAGCAGAGATGAGAGGCTTATTGGTCAGGAGAAGGCAAATTCTTTGAAAATGGCTTTATGTGGCTAAGTCCTTCTGTTGTGTTTTTTATTTCACATATTGAAGTTAAAGGTTAAAATTATTCCAATTTAACAGTTTCAGAATGTATCACATTTTATTGGATTTCACAGTTTATCATTAATATGTTACCATGCATTGAGCTTAATATAAGCCTTTTCTTATTTTCTTCTCCTCATGTAATGCCATCATTTAATTAAATGCATGCAGCTGAGCTACAAAGTAGCAAGCATTTAACAATAACTGATTTTCAGAAGTACACGCCAAAAGTTGAAGTTGTATTCTATGCTGTGCAAATTTTATAGTATCCAAGGATTTTACCTGTATTTTATTCCTGAGCTTTATGAATTTGATATTAGTATCAGTATTTGTATGCTAAAAGCAGTCTGTTGTCTAAGACATTATGACCTGGATGGATAACTGGATGGGTGGGGAAAATCCAAAACCCTTTAAATATTTGGTCTCAGAGGCTGGAGGTTGGTAACAAATGGAGTGTCATGGGGCACCAAAGACCTGTCCTGCTTAGTATCTCAGGTGATGACCTGCATGAGATGGCAGAGTACACTCCCATCAAGTTTTTGGGTGACACCATTTATGTGGGACCAGTCAGCAGCCTGGATCCGCCGGTCAAAGAGACCTAAGTAGGCTGGAGGAATGAGGCCAGAGGAACATCATGAAATTCAAGAAGGAAAAACATCAGATTTTGCTCTTGGGGAGGAGTAATCAGGCTACAGGATTGATTATTTAGGAAGCAACTGTCTGAATTGGGCCCAGGCACCTTGGAAAACGTCAAGGCGAACGTGAGCTAGCATTGTGCCCCGGCAGGAATGAGGGCCTCCAGCACCCTAGGCTGCATCAGCAGGAGCACAGCCAGTGCCCTGCTCAGCAGTCGTTAGACTGAATCTCCGATAGTGTCCAGTTTGGAGCACCCCAGTTCAAAAAAAGACATTGATTAACTTGAGCAAGTTCGGTGGTGAACCACCAAGATGATGAGGAAGTGTGAGCACTTTCCCTGCAAGGAGAAAATTAAGAAAGTGGGCTTGAAGGAACCTGGAGAAGAGAATGCTCTGGGTGACCTGAACAGCAGAACTCCACTACCTATAAGGAGATTATCAAGAAGATGGAACTGGACTCTTCACCGTGATGTCTGGTGGAAGAGACAACAGGCATAGCTTGAAACAAAAGTGGTTCAGGCTGGAGAAACATCTTTGCCATGAGAATTTTTAAGCAGTGGAGGAGGTTGCCAGGGAAGGCTATGCACTTGCTGTTGGAAGTTTTCAGGAGCTGCCTGGATAAACCTCTGATCAACCTCATCTGACCCCCTGGCTGACCCTACTTTCAGCAGG